>NW_005357764.1:2652463-2657156 GCF_000412655.1 Myotis brandtii | reverse complement strand
AGGGTTTTCCTACTATCGCAGCCACAATACTTTCAGGTTTTTAAAGTAGTCAGTATACCTACCCGTGTCCCCACACCTGCCCTGCCTACTATCTTGATGACTTTTTAAAAGCCTGCTCTCTTGGAACCTAGTTTGTTGCCGTGTGTCTGTGGGCTCAGCCCCTGTGCTCTGCTGTCTCCAGGTAGAGCTCGTGAGGGTTTTCCTACTATCGCAGCCACAATACTTTCAGGTTTTTAAACAAGTCAGTATACCTACCCGTGTCCCCACACCTGCCCTGCCTACTATCTTGATGACTTTTTAAAAGCCTGCTCTCTTGGAACTCTCTAGTTTGTTCCTTCATCCTCTCCTCACCACCATAAACCCTGGCCCTCACACAGCTCCCTTGTCTGTATTTCACCTGGCGATGAGGTGCAGATACGTGCACACTGCACATACACCTATAGATTGCTTTTCCTTGCCAATGCCCTCAAGAGAGCAGAGATAGGACCTGGGACTGCGCTCTGGCTTTGTACAGTGACCTTGCACACGTTACCCGACCTGTGCCTCAGCTTACTCTTTTGTAAGATGTGGACCACAGCACCTTTCTCCCAAGAACATTGCACCACTTCAATGTGTTCTTGAGTGAAGTGCGGGAACCTGGCGTGTTTGGCAGGGGTGCTGGGCGGGCACTTTTCAGAACCAGGGCTCTGAGCAGAGACGCAGCCCTATGCCCCTGCTGTTTGAGGTGATGCGTCTGGCAGAGGCCTGAGGCCCAGTGGACAGTCCTCAGGACCCAGGTTCCTGAGGAAGGAGCACTGAGCTGTGATGGGCCAGGACCCAGGGTGGGTGCCCAGGGTGGACCCACGGCCCCGCAGGCTCAGGTTCTCTGTGTCCATCAGCTGTGTCCCCAGTGGCCAGGCAGAGCCCAGCACTGAGGCCTGGTCCTCCCCTCCAGACACCGTCCTTCCCGACATTCAGGACCTGGACCAGGCCCCCACCCCCAGGAACTCTCCTTCCACGGTCTCCTGGGCCCCACACGCTCCCCCACCCACAGAAACGTCTACACCGGCGCTGGATTCCACTCTGTCCACACAGCCTTCCACGGGCCAGTGACAGACCCAGAGCCTCCGGGCCTCCTTGGCAAGCTCTGCATCAAGTAACTGGGAGGTTTCTCCTCTTTCAGCTTCATGGCTTTTAGTTTAGAGATGATACAATGGTTCAAATTAGAATCTGGGTAGAATTCTTCTAGAATAATGATAACAGCTACAGAATGTGAATCTTACAAGGTAATTGCTTCCACTCCATTCCATTTGTAGGTAGTGCTAATACAGAAGTGTTACTATTAAGTCCACTAAAGCAATCCACAATACAGCAGTAATTTTTTGTCTTCTGAAATAATTTTGACCATTTTCTCTTTTAGTTTTATTGCTGTTACTGAAGTGATTACACAGTAGCTCAAATGAAAGCTTCATAATGCTATAATCTTTAGGAAATGATTTATAAATGTACAGTTATAAAATGTGATCTTATTACAAGCTTATTTCCATCTTATTTGGCCTCTGGCTAGTATAAAAACAATACTTTTGTTTTGCTACTTAAGTATATTCTGTTGGCCCAGGAAAAGAGCAATTTCTTGTCTCTCCTCTAAAATAATGTTCATTTTCTCATTTCGTTTCACTTGCCTACACAGCAACATAATTTGGGGAAACTGGCAACTTGGTCTCTGTCCCCTTTACAAACCAGAGAGCAAAGCAGACGGAGTGTAAGCTCATGTACAGAAAAACCTAAAGAAGTGCATGTCAAAAAGCTGTTAGAACTGATCAATGAATTGATACCACACCTTCCTAAGGAGCCTTTTTATGCATTTTCACCTATTCACCCCCAGTGGCAAGGGAACAATAAGAACACATGTTCTGGTGGACCAGGTAACTCAGTTGGTTGGTGCATCATCTCGTACACCAAAAAGGTTGTGGGTTCGATCCCCGGTTAGGGCACATATGGGTGGCAACCGATGAATGTTTCTCTCATACATTGATATTTCTGTCTCAAAAAAAAAATCAATAAACATAGCCTTGGGTGAGGATTAAAAAAAGAATGTGTGGTCTGGTATAAAAATTAATACTGTAATGTGTTACGAGTTCATAACAAAATATATATTAATAGCACAATGGTAAGAGAGAGATGGAAGTTTACTGTTGTCAGATTCTTACATTGTAGGTGAAGTGGTAAAACATCATTTGAAGGTAGACTGGTGAGTTCAAAATGAATAGAGTAACTAGATAATTCATTAAAAAGAATGCAGCCCACCTGGCGTGGTGCAGTGGTGAGCACCGACCTGTGCACCAGGAGATCATGGCTCGATCCCCAGTCAGGGCACATGCCCAGGTTGTGGGCTCAATTCCCAGTGTGGGGCGTGCAGGAGGCAGCCGATCAGTGATTCTCTCTCATCATTGATGTTTCTATCTCTCTCTCCCTCTCCCTCTCTCTGAAATCAATAAAAACATTTTAAAATAAAAAAATATGAAAAACAAGAATGTATATGTTATCCAGAAACATGTAAGAAGTTTAGTACATCATAACTAGGTTTCCTCACACTACATTCACAAGATATAGGAGCAAAAATAGATCTGAATTATATTTGGTGGTATTTTATTTAAGATTTTCATCTATATGTGCACATGATATAGGTCCATACTTTTTTTTGTTTTGTTAATCCTCATTCGAGGATATTTTTCCATTGGCTTTTAGAGAGTGTGGAAAGGAGGGAGGGAGGAAGGGGAGAGAGAGAGAAACATCAATGTGAGAGAGACACATCGATGGGTTGCGTCCTGCACCCACCCTGGAGGGGTAGGGGGATCAAACCTCAGGTAATTAGGGGTTAATTTCCAAAATATATAAGGAACTCATACATCTTAACAAAAGGAAGACAGACAATCCAATTACTGGTAAAAATGGGCAAAGGACCTAAGTAGACACTTCTCCAAAGAGGACATACAAAGGCTAAGAGTCATATGAAAACATGCTCACAGTCACTGATCATCCGAGAGATGCAAATCAGAACAACAATGAGGTACCACCTCACACCTGCCAGAATGGCTATCATCAACAAATCAACAAACAGCAGTGCTGGCCAGAATGTGGAGAAAAGGGAACCCTCATGCACTGCTGGTGGGAATGCAGACTGGTGCAGCCACTGTGAAAAACAGTATGGAGTTTCCTCAAAAAATTACAAGTGGAACTGCCATTTGACCCAGTGATCCCACTTCTAGGAATATATCCTAAGAAACCAGACACACCAATCAGAAGGAATATATGCACCCCTATTCATAGCAGCACAATTGACAATAGCTAAGATCTGGAAACAGCTCAATGCCCATCAGTAGAAAAGTAGATAAAAAAAGTTGTGGTTCATTTACACCATGGAATACTATGCAGCAGTAAAATAGAAGAATCTCTTACCCTTTGAGACAGCATGGAAGGACCTGGAGAGTATCATGCTAAGCAAAATAAGCCAGTCAGAAAAAGATAAATATCCCATGATCTTATATGTGGAATCTGAGGAACAAAATAGATCCAGAGACATAGAAGCATGGAACAGACTGACGAATCTCAGGGGGAAGGCAGCAGCGGAGGGTGGAGGGCCATTAACTGGGGAACTTACATGCATAGCCCATGGACACACGATAGTGTGGTGAAGGCCTGGGAGGGGTGGGTGAGGGTGGAGGGGGTCAATGGGGAAAAAAGGCGGGACATCTGTAATACTTTCAACAATAAAGATAACTTTTTAAAATAATAATCGTCTATATCATCAGCATTTAATTTTAAAAGAACATTTAACATCAAAACTTTTCATAATAAAATACTATAATTTTGATTGTCCTTTCTGAATACCTCACTTTGGTAAACTGATTTTTTTCCTACTGATGGATAAAAACTTTAGCCCCAGCTCACAGTGGTTCATAATCCAGTGTTTGTTACCCCTGGTTTGACCCTCTCCCCTCCCCCCCCCCCCCATTAGCGGGTTCATTAGCCAGGACAGCCGGTGCCCATCAGTATACCCCTTCCTCTTCCCTCCTGAGGTGCCCACCCGCCTGTTGCAGACTGCCTCCTGGTTCCCCCATGTTTCTTGAGCCCCACCTTTTCCTCCAGACCCAACTCATCTTTTATCTCCGATAATCCCCTTTTTTATATTATTTGGTTAATCCTCACCCGAGGATATTTTTTCCATTGATTTTTAGAGAGCGTGGAAGGGAGAGATCGAGTACGAGAGAGAACCATCGGCGTAAGAGAGACACATCAGTCGGTTGCCTCCTGCATACGCCCTGACGGAGCCAGGAACTGAACCTGCAACCCTTTGGCGCGCAGCCCGCTGCTCCAACCGCTGAGCACACAGGCAAAGGCTATTTAACAGGCTTAACTCACTTTACTTTTCCTGTATAAAATATAGCCCCGACTCGGCACAACTCTCTCCGGGTGCATCCATGCGGTCCCCTACGAGCGGGTGGTGCTTGCTCACCCTGTGGGGCCGACCGCTGGCACCTGATCTGACTTCTAGCCTCCACCACTGTCCCGGGTCCAAGACGGCACCAGTTGAGAACCCTGGACTCACCTCCTCCCGGCACACACGGAGTCAGCAGCTACGCCAGGAACAACGTCCCGTGAGAAAACCAATAGCTGAGCGATGCCTACACACCCGAGAATGAGCGAGGCCCGC
>NW_005357764.1:2651092-2652337 GCF_000412655.1 Myotis brandtii | reverse complement strand
CGCCCCCACCGCCCGGCTCAGCCACACAGTCCGTCCGGGGGAACTGAAAACAGTTTCTCCTGAGGAGCCAGGGGTCTGAACCCCACATTGAGTTCCCCAACTCTTAACACCTGCACCTGAAAGACCAGCCCCCAGAACATCTAGGTTTCAAAACCAACAGCGCCGGCCCACAAGACGGCGAGGCACATAATGAACTAAGAAGTGGCTCCGCGGGGCCAGGCGTGCACTTACCTGCCAGCGCTCCCCAAGGTGTGCAGACTTGATGAACCGGCTCCATCTTCAGGCATCAGCGTGGGGCTGAGGGGCAGGCACCCAGCAACACACATCCAGGGCTGCTGGCCTGCGGCACCTCTCTGGCTCCCCACCCCCACCCCCCAGGCTCCTCGGCAGGGGGGCTCCTCCCTCACTCAGCTCGGAGGCCCCAGCCCTCGTGCAGCGCCATTCTCACCACCTGGGCTTAAGCAGGCAATTTGCTGACCATCAGCTGCGTTAAACCGGGAAGGAGCCTCCTTACTGGACTCAAGGCTTCACCAACTGTTCTTAAACTATTTAGTCTTATTACGTCTAGAGAGACTGAAAAAAATTATTTAAATAATTATAAAAATCATAAGGAACTGATTTCTGTAGGTTCTGCTGGGAGAGCAGAACAGGGTTTGGTTGGGACTTTAAGTCTAATTGTAGGAATTGGGTGAACGTGGCGTCAGCACGGGTCCTGCCCGTTCTCCGGATTCACTTGATCGTCTAGGAAAGACCTGCAGAAGTTCCCGCACATGTCCCAGGGTGTACGCGGGAGCTGCTTGTTCCTGTGGCTTTGCCCAAGGCCGGCCTTGTTGGCGGGCAGTGTGTCCCTGGGTCAGCACTGGGGGAGACTCCTGGGGCCAGAGACCCTCCTGGCTCCCTGACCTTTGCCCATTGTTCCACGGACTGCTTCCTCCGAGGTGGGAGCTGCTTTTTTTTCCCTAAATGCAAATTGTTACACTGCAAATTGCTAATTTCATTAACCAATGTCACCCCAATTAACTTAATAAAAAATACTCAAGCCCTAGCTGGTTTGGCTCAGTGGGTAGAGCATCGGCCTGCGGATTGAAGGGTCCCGGGTTCAATTCCAGTCAAGGGCACATGCCCTGGGTTATGGGCTCGATCCCCAGTTGGGAGCATGCAGGAGGCAGCCAATCAATGATTCTCTCTCATCATTGATGTTTCTCTCTTTCTCTCTCTCCCTCCTTCTCAAAAAATGTAAATATA
>NW_005357764.1:2613113-2651034 GCF_000412655.1 Myotis brandtii | reverse complement strand
AGAAAACCTTGGGTAAGGATTAAAAAATAAATGTCTATGCCCTGACCAGTTTGGCTCAGTGGATAGAGCGTCGGCCTGCGGACTGAAGGGTCCCAGGTTCGATTCCGGTCAAGGGCATGTACCTTGGTTGTGGGCACATCCCCAGTAGGAGGTGTGCAGGAGGCAGCTGATCGATGTTTCTATCTCTCTCCCTTCCTCTCTGTAAAAAATCAATAAAAAATATATTTTTTTAAAAAAAATGTCTAATAACAATAGTTAACACCTTGAAATCGTGTTTGGAGAATCAGGCATATACTGTGTGTGGGGGTCCCCCATAAATGAGCCATTTTCCTGACCTTCCTCATCCCTGAGGGCCCAGCTCCCAGCGACGCCATGTTCAGGTGAGGAAGCCGAGGTTCACGGTCCTGGAGTCACTGGCTCAGATGCGACTGCAGGTCCTCGATCCTGCCACTTACAGATGGAGCTCAGATCCCCCTGCCCCCACCGGCTGTTCAGAGGTTGCTTTTCCTAGGAACCAGAGTCAGTGTGCCTGGGCAGGTGTGGGCGAGCCCTTCTCACCAGTGCACGGACTCGACTCCCTTTACCCAAACGCCATTCTGCAACCACCACGCTGCGCGCTCCTCCCAGAGCACAAGGCACACGGACCCCAGGCTCGCAAAGCCCGAGCCCACAGTGAGGACCAGAGGCACCTTCTCCCCGCAGCCTGCCGCCGGCATGGCACCTACTAGCTGCCAGTCTGCAGTCACCTGTCATTCTAGATACCCGACCGGCTCCTGTCATTCTGAATCCAAGACACCTTCTCACAAAGACAACTCTCCAAGTAACTGTCAAATAGTTTACAACTAGCTCCACAAACAAAGGGAAGAGTCCAGTCGAATGGACACCTGGCCCCCTGACCTCTCCCGTGTTCAGGTGGCTCCATGACTGCTCTGGGACGGTAGGGGAGCTACACACGCTGAGCTGGAAGTCCCTTCTCTGTAAAGCAGGGGCTGCCACCTGGGGGCTGCTGGACCCCCTATGTCTGAGGACTGGAGACATACGACCCTAAGGGCACCCGCCGCTGAGGATGAGCTGGCATCCCAGGTACATGGATTATGCTCCTTGGACTGGATTGTGGTGAGCTTTGACTGAACACAGCTGCAGGCTTCACCCCACCCCGGCCTGGGGCACGGGGACCGCCTGGGAGAGTCTATGGCCTGAAGTGGCTGAGTCCTGGCCCTGAAGGAGGCCTGGCTGACCAGCCCACGCTGTGTGAACACTGTCCTCACATAGACGTGGCACTTCCTCCTGGGGCAAGTCCTTCTAAATCCAGAATCGTAATTTTAGGACTAAAGTAGCAACCACCAGCCCTCTGTCCTACTGCATGTTTCTCGTCCCTCGTCCTGTGACATTCCAGCCTCGCCCTCTGCATGCTCCAGGGAGCAACTCCTCAGCTCCATCCACTCCCCACCCGAGGTGCTGACACGCGGGGCGAAGGACAAGGGCTAGTGGAGGTGAGCGCAGGGAGATGCTTCAAACGTGGAAACAGCCCTGCAGGGGGCACGGCGGAGGCCTCGGCACAGGGCGCACAGGGCGCTGATGCCTGCGGCCATTTCCCCCGCTGCACACACAGGTTGCGGCAGCCTGAAGCATGGAAACACAGCTGAAAGAGACCAGATTCCTGGGCACATCACCGGTCAGGACCAGCATGCCTCAGGGCCATCACAAACATGCGCAGCGCCTGCTTCAGACCCGGCTCCAAGCCGAGACCCTGCCCAGGAAGGACACGTGGAGCAGGGCACGCTGGCCAGGAGCGCCAGCCCCCAGGGGCCAGAGGAACATCCAGGCACAGGAAACACCTCACAGAAACAGGCATCTTAACACATAAGGGACAACACCTCCTTTTATAAAATATTTATTCTAAAAAAATCACACTGTACAAATTTAGATAGAACATTCTCAATACTCATATTTATAAAAATGGGAACACAGACGAGCTAACAAACTTCTGTTGCTGCTTCTTTTTAAATTAGGAAGAAGTGATTTTTTTTTTTTCAGGTACAATGATAGTAAGTGTCTAGAAGACATTCAAAGAGCTGGCCGACATAAAGCGGAAGTCACCTGCCGGCTCCCCCGGGGGCTCGGTGAGGTTCCCAGTGCTGGCCATGCAGCATGGAAGTTTGTGCTGGGGTGAAGCCAGCAGGGTGTGTTCATAATTCCCGTGGCTCTAACCAGGCGGGTTTCTGTGCAGCTGTTACAAAGGTCTGTACAGAGCACGAGCTCCCGCCAGGCGTGACTTCTGAAAGTTAAAAAGGACATTCCGAACTGTTTCCTACAGTTCAGTCTGTCCGCCCGCAGACGGAGGGGCGATGCTTTCACCTACTCCAGGCCAGGGAATCTTGGTTTCCTGAAAGGTTATTTTAAAAGCTTCGAGTTTCAGCTCCAGCATTTCAAGTGGCCTCACCTCCATGGCTCAGCTCCCCCTACCCTGACTCACCCTCTTTCTCGAACAGCGAGCAGGGACACGACTGTACCGCGGAAGCCCGGAGGACCCAGCATCACATGGACAGGGCAGAGGAGGCGCGGGGAGGCCAGTGCGGGAGCCTGAGCGGCGGCCTTCACCTCCGAGGTGGGAGTGGCCGTGTCACAGCCAGGGGAGCCAGGCGGGGTCCATGCGGAACCGGTTGTCCAGGCTGTTGGCGGCGGCCACCAGGGTGTTCACTTTGCTCTCCCCGCCTTCAAACTGGGCGAGGTTGTGCAGGCGGGTCATGATGGCGGTGACAGCTTTCTGCACCAGGGAGACCAGCTGCTGACTGTCCATGTTCTCGGGCTGCCCGGCGGCCGAGAGAGGAGAAGAGGTGTCCTCCTGTGTCTTTTTGTGCCAAGCGATGATCTCGTCCCGAAGCACAGTTTTCAGGATGCCGTCCACCTGTGCGAGGAGAGAAAGAAACGCTCACGTTCAAGCACGAATGACCAGCGGCCAGCTTCCCACTGAGAGGCAGCTGGGCCCAGCGGGCCTGCCTCCCAGGAGCGGAGGAGTCCGCAGCGGGCTGGGCTCTGCCAACACTGGCTTTCCGTCGGCAAGTGTGGTCCGAGCAAGCCTGGTGGCCACCCAGGGAGTCAGGGCTGAAGAAAGAGGGCACGGGAAGGAGGCGCCCACGTGGCAGCTCTGCTAAGGGCATGGAGCCACTGGAACTGTGTCCTCCACGGAGGTGGTGTCTGGGGTGCGTATGGCAGGAGGGAGAGCGAGTGCCTGGGGCGAGGGGTTGGAGAAGGGGCAGGAAACCAGAGGCAGGACTTGGGTACTGAGATCACCAAGGAAAGACAGCAGGCAATTCAAGAGAGGGACTGACTACGAAGCCTGCACACCTTCCTGAACTGAGATACCCAACAATAACCCACGTCACAGTCCAAGAATGCAGAGCACCCAGGACTGTTCAAAGCAACTTCACACGAACATGTCAACGGTTTTATCCCACGGTATTAGGTGCTAACAGCATGTGTTTTAAAGGAGATTCCCACACAGAATGGTCTGTTTTACTCACTGTAAAGGCATTCACTACATTTAGGCTGTGGAGACATTTTGGCCCCAAGTTTGGAGAAGGCCCAATTTCTTCCCATCTACACCAGCACAGCCTATGCACTGAGCAGCGTGTGGCGTTACTCCAAGCTGTAACAGGCCTTTAAAATAAGGAGCGCCTTATTGCCAATAAATCAGCAAGCAACAAGTGCTGGTGAGGATGTGTTCTATTGGTGGGATTGCAAACTGGTGCAGCCACTGTCGTAAATAGTATGGACCTTACTATTTTCCTCAAAACATAATAGATAGATCTACCATATGATCTAACAATTCCATTTCTGGGTATTTATCTGAAGAAATCCAAAACACTAATTCAAAAGTATATATGCACCATTGCATGTATATATGCATATATAGATGTTCACTGCAGCATTATTTACAATAAGCCAGATACATGATGCAGCCCAAGTGCCACTGATAGACAAGTGGGTAAAAAAGTAGTGGTGCATATATACAGTAGATTATTAGCCACAAAAAAGAATAAAATCTTGCCATTTGCAAAAACATTGATGGACCTAGAATGTATTATGCTAAGTGAAATACATCAGACAGAGAAAGATAAATACCACAGGATTTCTCTTATATGTGGAATCTAAAAAGCAAACAAAACAGAAACTAACAGATACAAAGGACAAACAGATAATGGCCAGATGGAATGGGGGTTGAGGGGCTGGTGGAAAAGGTGAGAGGATTAAGTAGTACAGACAGGTAGTTACAAAATAGTCACAGGGATGTGCAGTACAGCATAAGGAATATGGCCGATAATATTGTAACTGTGTATGTTGCCAGGAGAGTACTAGACTGATGGGGTGATTGCTTCGTGGGTTATATAAATGTCTAACGGCTATGCTGTACACCTGAAACTCACATAATAGTGTCATTTGTAATTGAAAAATGAATTTAAAAAGTAAATAAGGAGAGACTCTTTCTAGAGGTTTCAAACTGAATGCCATTCCCAGGAGTTCCCTACATTGGTTTCCAGAGGACAGCCTTTCTGTCTACCCGAGAACTTCACATCTCAAGCCCTAAAGCATAAATGGTTAACAGTGAACTGCTATTCACTGCATCAGAGCACCAACTCCTCACCAAGAAGAAACTGAAAGGCCATTTATATTTATTCATGTTCATAAGAGTTCACCACGACATCCCCAAATCGCCTTCCACACGTCGGATATGTGCAACGACACCTCAGAAAGACGTGTGGATATGTGAAGTCCTTGTTCACAATGAAGAGCTTATTCAATAGCTAAAAGCTGTCCTGAGTAAATGTGTTGGGAAAGCAATTAGAGTCTGAAGCCTCCTCTAGGCACAAACTGCTTATCTGAAAAAAAAAGAAAAGGAAAAAAGATATGGCTGGTCTCAGAAGTTAAAAAAAAAAAACAGAAAAAGTAAACTGTGTTCTGTCCTCCACTGTGAAGAGACAGTCCTCCCCTGGCTGTCCGACCTCTGACCTGCCACTCCCCTTCCCTGGCTCAGTTTCCCCACCTGCACAATTGCTGGGAGAACACGACGAGAATCCATCAGGACAGCCAGTGCAGCGCCAGGAGCCGAGACAGTGCCCGGGGATGGCAGACGTGCTGCCGCCCTGTCACGCGGGAGAGCTGTCACACACCCGCACGTGGCCCGGGCACCGTGCCACCTCTCACATCACTGGGGGTTTACAATGGGGCTCACGTGCCGCATTCATTTAGGCCCCATCTCCACGGCCCTCCAGAGAACACATCTGCTCTTTCAGAGAAAAAAGGTTTGCAAAGCGAGAAACAGAAGGCAGCTATAAAATGGAGTAAACCAAACTGACATGCAGTGCTAACAGTTGGGGGAGGTTACCCAAAAAAGGCTCCAGGTTCCTCACCATCCTAACACCTCTTTTTAAAGCCCTTTTCAAGTGAAGGAGCTTTCACTGTACGGCAACAACACGCCCTCCTAGCTCAGCTCTCCTCCTCACAAGCAGATCAGCACTTCCTGTGGGGTCACACGTGTACTGCATGACCCCAGCCTGTGCTTTTCACAGACAACCCATGACCTACCTTAAAGTTTGGCTGAGCAAAGCACCGGGCAACAGCAATCATGGAGGCGGTCAAGGGGCCAGAGACACCGATGGTGGTCAGAAATTCAGAAATATTGGGCGTGAGGCGAAAAGGAACAGGACGGTTGGCATCTAGGTCTCCAGTCGCGTCATTTATATCAAAGCGGAAGTAGGCGACATTCAATTTGCCAGTGTCCTAAGTTTCAGAAGGAGGCATTTTAGAACTTAAACAGCAGAACGCAACATCTAAAGGAGAGGGTCTGGCTACTCACACCACACTACCTGGGCAATCTGTAACATCTCGGGGTTGAGCCGATTTAAATGCAGGACGAACTCCGCGAAGCCAATCAGTGCGAGCTGGATGGTGAGCATCTTCCGGAACGTCCAGTAGTCTGTGGCGTTGGGGAAGGTGTGCAGAGCCCACTCCTTCAGCATGCTGCGCGGCACCATGTTGCTCTGCACTTCCTTGAGGATGTCTCGAAGGACCTGAAATGACATGCCACCCCATGACTCTCCCATCCAGCTCACTTATTCTTTTCCTCAAAAGGAAAACTCTCAAATTGTAACTTCTTACGTGGCACCAGTAGAGCTAATTTTGTCAATAACATATGCAGTGTCCTCTGGCTGCACGGGGGATGCACAGATTGGTCGGTTTCCCCCCCAGGGATCCACCTGTGGTGCTCTGAGCAACAATGGAGCCGTCTACTAGTAAATAAAGCCCTGGTGCATGAGGTGTTCCTGGGCTTGTCACTTCCCGTGTTTTAGGAAGCACAGAGAGCACAGAGAGTACATTACCTAATGCCCCGCAGCAACCCTGATAAACATGAACATCGCTTAGAAGAGGTTTGGCTGAGTTTGCAGTAAAGTTATTTTTAAAATTCTAACTCCTGAGCTGCTTTGTAAATGCAGGTAAAGAATTAGGAACCTCTCCAAGGTTGAAAACTTACCTTTTTTCCTGTTATAACAACCAATCTGCAGCAAATGTCACTCAGTGGACCTCTCGTTTCTACCAACTCACAGGTCCAAAACGGAACCTCTCACCCACCCCCCAACACACACACGCACACATGCACACACACAATGCTCATACTCTCTCACACACATATACACACACACATGTGCACACACACTATTCTGAGCACACTTGTCCTGGAAGCAGAAAGCAGCCGTTTCTGAGGCCTCGGGTGGCAGCTCGAATGCCTGACTGTCCCGAGTTAGTACCTGGTGGCTGGCTTGCGTCCCACGTGCCTGCACCGTGGCCAGCCTGTCGTAGTAGCGCGAGATGGGGTTGTCATGCTCGATGCCCTTCTTGGCACAGCGCTGCTTGTAGATCTCCACGAGGGAAAGAGAAGAGGGGTTGTCTTCCACGAGGCGCATCTGTGGAGACACCGCCACAACTCGCGGAACTGAGGAGAAAGGGGAGAGAAACGGGACAGCTGAGAGAGCATCACCACAGGCCTGCACTCGCTTCAGCCTCGATGTCCTGAGCAGAGGAAGTGGGTGTGGGGCAAATGGGCAAAGCTGGAAGGACGCTGAGCACACACCACGTACTGATGTAGCACACGTGGCACAGAGCTCAATCGACCGGTGACGGAGCCTGAGCTGCCATTACCCTGTGTTTAAGACCCAGAGGGACAGAAATGCTTTAGAAGGCAACCTTTAAAAACCGTAAAGAGCCCAGCTGACCTATAAGCATCGACCTATGAACCAGGAGGTCACGGTTTGACTCCCAGTCAGGGCGCATGCCCGGTTTGCAGGCTCAATCCCCAGTGTGGGGTGTGCAGGAGTCAGCTGGTCAGTGATTCTCTCTCATCATTGATGTTTCTCTCTCTCCCTCTCCCTTCCCCTCTCTGAAATCAATAAAAAACATATTTAAAAAAGAGAAAAAAACAAAACACAAAACAATAAAGAGGCTCTGCCAAACGCACTGGTGCTGCTGAGCAGCCGAGCAGCAGCTGTGAGCCTGTGCCCATCGCTAGGCCCTGTGACCACCTGCCCGTGGACTGCCTGCTAATGGACAAAGTCATTGTGGTCTAATGTCAGATAAACCACAGCTTCTGGTTTGCTTCCATGGCTTCAATTCATAAAGAAATCCAAAGGATCCCAGGGCGTGCGTATATATATATATATATGTGGGCTGGCACTTGGTGGTAGTCAAGAGTTTGTATCTTTGGCCCTGGCTGGTGTGCTCTGTGGTTAGAGCACCGGCCAGTGCACCAAAGGGTACAGATTTGATTCCTGGTCAAGAGCACGGACCTGGGTTGCAGGTTTGATCCCCAGCCCTGGTCGCAGCACTTGCAGGAAGCAACCAATCGATGTGTCTCTCTAACATTGATGTCTCTCTCCCTCTCTCTCTGATCCTCTTTCTTCCTCCCTGCAACTGTCTCTCTAAAAATCAATGGAAAAAAATATCCTCAGGTGAAGATTTAAAAAAAGAAGTTTGTATCTTTGGAAAAAGAGCAATCTATTACCCACAGCCGGGATCAACACTACGATCACATGACACGGTGTAAACATGCACACAGCTCTCCACGGACTTGTTTCTCAATCTACTTCTTATTTGGGCCATAATACATTTAAAGGTAAGAAATTTTAGGTCAAATTGGGTTAGATCACACCTTAGCTATCAGAAGAAAGTTCCATATACTATGTACTGCGATGGGCTCCTAGCCTTGGATTTAATACTAAAATAACTTGACAATGGCTTTCTTCTCTGGGTGGGATGGTAGGTGTCTCATCTGTTCCCATTACAGACAGAAACAGGTCACTCATGAGCCACCCAGGACACCTCAGTTATGGAAAGACCTCACTCAGATGCTGCCACCTGACCAAGATCCCTGCCACCCGACTTCGCGAGTCTTGTGTTTCACTCGCTGAAGGCAAGCTCGGGCCGTGCCCACGTCCTGCAGCGAGTGGCCCAGGAGTTCAGAGGCCTCGCTTCACAATCAAGTATGCTGGTAACAGACCCATAACAAGCCCTCCACTCAGCCCAGGTTTCACCAGAGCATGGGGGCTCCTGGGGGCGTCAAGGTGGCAGGGGGCACAGACCTAGCACCTCCATTCCCAAATACTTGTCAGAGCACCCACCTTGCAGTGAGGAGCCTAAAGGCTGGGGTGGGGGCTTCTCCAGGGCAGGGGTCCTGTCGAGGGACTGGCTCCTCCTTGCAAGGCCTGCCTTCTTGGCGTAGCTCAGTGCTTCTCAGTGCTGACACACGGCGCACGGGAAAGCCCTGACAGGCTGGCTACAGCGCACTGCTAGGGAGCCCCAAGTGCGGCCCTCCTACCTGTGAAAAATAAGTGCCTCTTTGTGGTTTCCTTTCTCTTCTCTAAGCAGGGGTTCAGCAGGCGAAGCAGCTGCAGCACGCGCTCCTCCCTCCGCGACTCTGTCAGGCAGGCATCATTCATGACCAGGTACGGGTAGATCTTGCCGTTGTGCCCGCGGATGTACAGCCTCCTGGCTGCGGTGTTGTGCTTCTGCACAATTTCCACCCTGGGCATAAACCTACCGGAACACACAAACGCTCTCAGTCTCAATTTCCAATCCTTTCCTTGGAAAAGAAAAGGGAGCTTTCCAAAAGCACTGGTGGAATTGTCATGGGAATTAAGACGCGTAGTTACCACGTTTGTTCACTCACACCCCACCCTTGTTCTGACAAGGTGTAAATAGTGCAATTATATCAAAAACCAGGGAGAAACCACGGCAGAGGGAAAACAAAAAGCAGAAAGATGAAGCTGGAGCTTCAAAAGAATCAAACCAGGGGTCCGACTCCAGGAGCTAGCTGTGGGTCGCTGCTCTGGCCCTGAGCACCACAGCGGCACGGGGAGGGCCCAGCTCCGGCCTCTGGGGGAGGGACGGCCCTGCCTGGCACACGCAGGTGCCCCGAGAAGCAAGCGAGGGACTGACACACCCCTGCCCTCACCTCCTCACCCTGGGCCTCGGCCCCGATACAGGTCAGAGAGGAGGGCGCTGGCCAGGCCCCAGGCAGGTCTGGGGGAAGGAAGACTGAATTCTGACGGTGGAAAAGCAGAGCTCTGTGTCTGAGTTAGAAATAACAGGAAGCACCTGACTATTTGTTAAGGGAGCCTCTCCACAGAACTCTTTACGTTTCAAATGAGATGCAACACACTCCACTGCATTCCACAGCATCTGGTGCTGTTTGAACACTGGGCTGTAAGTGTGAACAAAGACACGGGAACTTTATTTCGTCAAGTTCTATGGGGAGTCAGAAAAGCTTCTTTGGAAGCAAATACAAACTTGACTCAAACAAGACATTGAAGCCATCAGTCAGACCCTTTCAGGGCTGGTCACTGAAATCCTGGGACAGTCTTGTTTTCTGAGCGCGGCACCAGGCCTGCCTGCAGGCCTCTGCGGGCAGGGGATGTGCCATGATCGAGCCAGGCCCCGCTCACTCACCGAGCAATCTTGATATAATAGTGCGTCGGCTTTGGCATCAGGAACTCCCCTGGGATTTCCACTTCAGCTGTCTGCGCGGAGAAATTGCTCAAAAACCGACACTTTTCTTCTATGAGGAAGAATTTTGGAAGTTGCTTGGTTTTGGCCTCCAGAATTTTGATCCATTTTTTCAATTTAGAAATGAGGTTATGAAGCTTCATGGATCCTGGAACACTGAAGTCAAAATCTTCAAGATAAAACATGAATAAGCATTTCAGTCATCGGGCTCTTCCAATTCATCCCCAAGCCACTGCTCTGCGCCTCCCAGCTGGGAACAGTCTGCATCAAGCCCCAGAAGCCCTCTTGCTCTTTCTCGTGGAAATTGGGGCCTGAGACAGAGCGAAGCCCTTGGTGTGGCCGGCTCTCCAGTGCCACACAGACCTCACCCCAATCATGACCTGTCTTCTTCAGGAAGGATGGGGGGACCCCAGGGGACCCCTGCATAAACGTCTCAGCATGGAGCCCCCCCATCACCACTAAAAGGTGCCGGAAGCCTGCCTGCCACCACTAGAGGTCACCTCAGGCCTGTGTGAACACGAACACAGCACCAGGCGGCCCGAAGGAGACAATAACCAGGAGGAGAACGAGTTATACATCAGTTCCTCAGAAGGAATGAAGGCAAGAAATCAAAATGACAGAAATGCAAAACACGCACTTTTCACTTAAGCAAAAACACTCTGGTTCTCAGAGTTTATTAAGACTCAATAATAAGAGGTCAATTAGCCCTAACCGGTTTGGCTCAGTGGATAGAGCGTCAGCCTGCGGACTGAAGGGTCCCAGGTTTGATTCCAGTCAAGGGCATGTACCTTGGTTGCGGGCACATCCCCAGTAGGGGGTGTGCAGGAGGCAGCTGATTTCTCTCTCATCAATGTTTCTAACTCTCTATCCCTCTCCCTTCCTCTCTGTAAAAAACCAATAAAATATATTTTTTTAAAAAAAGACATCAATTACATGGACAGTCCTTCTTTAAAATAAACCTCATTTCCCCCCCAGATTAGCACCAGTGGTGAAGGGGGTTCTCGACACCCTAACCTGCCAGAGCCCAAAGGTCAGGAAAGCCAACGATTTCTGCTGGAAGCGGGTCCATGAGAGCCACGGGGAGGCACTGTCCGCGTGCTGACAAGGACCGATGGATCCTGAGGCCAAACGAGGCGGCCCGTGACGGCAGAGGCACCTTCACACAGAAGCTGGAGGCAGCGAGGGTGCCAAGTCTCTCCAATCCTCTCCCAAACACTCTCCTCTGCCCGGTTAGGTCATGTGGGGTGAGCCGGGCTGCCCTTCACTCTGGGGGAATGTGATGGGCTGTTTCTAACTTTCTCCACTGCCTTACAGACGAACACAGCGCTGGAACAGAGACGGTCTTCCCCGGCGCAATGAGCAGAGCGACCGGAGGCCTCTGTGCCAGGGCCTGAAACTCACTGCAGTTAAGGTGGCTCAGAGCCTGACAGCCTCCTTTAAGTTCTTCTCTCCCCCTACCCCCCAAATCCAGAAGACTTGTCCCACTTCACATCCTTATTTCAGACTGTAATTGATTTAATAATCTGGAATTTTAAGATGAAGACATACTGAATATCACCTTTTAAGTAAAATAGGACAGCTTCCATGAACTCGAACCTCAAACCCTTCCTTTCCTAGAGAAGGATGGCAGACCACACGTCACACGGACTTTACAGAGAAAATCTAAGAGGATGGGAGCCCTTCAGTGTAAAAGCTCTGAGAGGGCATGACTCTTATTTTTCAGAGAGCACTTTCCTCCAGGGGTGGTTCTTCAGAGGAAGCTCTCAGCCGTATGCCCAGCTCACACCTCGAGAGCGGGACACCAGCCCAGGGCGCCCGGAGTGATGATGGGACAACACACACTGGGCTTCCTATGGGCCTCAGGTCAGTCCTGCCTACAGCTGCACAGTGTCCTTTGCAATTAGTGGGGCAAATAGTTCCTTTTATATATATCAATGCAAACTACTTTACAGATATACATGTTTTAACTATGCTCTCTGAGATATAAATCTTTTAAAAAGATACTTAAATATATAAAAAATGTGAATCATTTATTCTATGGTTTAACATGTCAATTAAGAAAGAATTTCTTGTTGTTTGTTAATCCTCACCCAAGGATATTTTTTCCATTGATTTTTAGAGAGAGTGGAAGGGAGGAGGGGGAGAGAGAAAAAAAAAAAACATCAATGTGGGAAAGACACATTGATTGGTTGCCTCCCGCACATGCTCCGACTGGGGCCAGGGATCAAACCTTCAATCCAGGTATGTGCCCTTGACTGGGAATCAAACCCACAACCCTTCAGTGCACGGCCAACACTCTAACCACTGAGGAACACCGGCAGGACAAGAAAGAATGCTTTAAAGATGGTTACAAGGAGAGAGACCAAGATGGCGGCATAGGTAAACACCGCAGACTGCTGCCGCAAACAATAAATCTTTTAAAAAGATACTTAAATATATAAAAAATGTGAATCATTTATTCTATGGTTTAACATGTCAATTAAGAAAGAATTTCTTGTTGTTTGTTAATCCTCACCCAAGGATATTTTTTCCATTGATTTTTAGAGAGAGTGGAAGGGAGGAGGGGAAAAGAGAAAAAAAAAAAACATCAATGTGGGAAAGACACATTGATTGGTTGCCTCCCGCACATGCTCCGACTGGGGCCAGGGATCAAACCTTCAATCCAGGTATGTGCCCTTGACTGGGAATCAAACCCACAACCCTTCAGTGCACGGCCAACACTCTAACCACTGAGGAACACCGGCAGGACAAGAAAGAATGCTTTAAAGATGGTTACAAAAGCAATAATTAAGCTGAAATGTTTCTTTTGGCTTTGGGAAATTTTACCAGGCAAGTCTTGTTTTCGTGTAATAATCACTCATGGGTTGACACTCAGGACTTACAAGCCTGCAGAAGTTCCTCAGGCTCAAGTCTGGGACTGGTGCTCCCGGGGGAGAGCCCACCCCAGACGAGTGGGAAGGAGGCAGAGCAGACTGGGAACGAATGCTCTGAGATCCAGGGGACGCATACGGGCACGTGCTGAGGGACAAGGACCCCGATCTGACAGATGGAGACAGGCTAAGGGACATTGGACATTTACCTCAGATCACGCAGAACATGGTGGAGCCAGAACTCATGCTCCCACAGGTCTGGGAAAATGCATGAATCTGAACCTGAACAACCTCCCTATCACTGTCCACCAGAATGCCTACCAGTGTGAACTTTACTTGTCACCCTGAGCCTTGCACCTTTGAGTCTCACTGTTGAGTTTTCCCATAAAGACCAAGTGGAGGGAGGGATCAAGGAGCAGGAGAAGAGTCTGCCTGAAACCATCCTACTTCTAACCCCAGAGGTGGAGCCTGGTGCTCTGGCTCCAAACCACAACCCTTCACTGGAAAGAAGGACATGCAGTTGCAGGCTGGTGAGCCTTAAGCTTTCTTGTGATGAGTCTAAACATTATAACCAGCTCGCCCAGTACAGTGACAAGACAATTAATGAAAAATGAACAAATAAAAATAAAATGAATGGCCGAAAACCGGTTTGGCTCAGTGGATAGAGCGTCGGCCTGCGGACTGAAGGGTCCCAGGTTCGATTCCGGTCGAGGGCATGTACCTGGGTTGCGGGCACATCCCCAGTGGGGGATGTGCAGGAGGCAGCTGATCGATGTTTCTCTCTCATCGATGTTTCTGACTCTCTATCTCTCCCTTCCTCTCTGTAAAAAATCAATAAAATATATTAAAAATAAAATAAAATAAAATAAAATGAATGAATGCAATCATCTTCTATGCTAAAGCCCAAGGAAAAACAGTGCGTGGAACGTTACCAGTGCAGGAAGAACAGAGTGAGACTCACCGGTGGTGAACTGGCCCTTCAGCTTCTGGAAGACAGGGTCCTGCGCAGTGGCCTGTGCCCGCCTGGCTAGAGACTCGGAGGCCGCGCTGGAGAACATGGTGGAGACGTTGGAGACGTTCTCCAGCCCCACCCCGAACGTGCTCACCAGCTTCTTGACGAAGTTCAGAGTGTGGGGGGTGATTTTGGCATCGGACACCGCTCCGCTTTTCTCAAATGCGACAGAGTAGCATTTTGCCAGGCCCTGTTGGAGCTGCCTGAGAACCTAGTGGAAAGAGACCAAACACCATTCACAAAAGAGAGCTCTTGATTCGAGCAGCTACCCCACCACCTCCAGGGCGATTTCTGTGGCACAGTCGGTGTAAAATCATGTGAGCTCCACACAAGGAGCCGTGTTTTTAACAATGCGGAGTGTCCTGAACATTTTAAAGAAACAAAACAAAAAACACTTTTTGAGTCATGTCCATCCCCTTCAGTTGATTAACCACGGGAAAACCTCATTCGGATGCTGTGTCACTGCCGCATGTCTGTGTGTGCACACAAAAGAACACTGTGATAACAGCTAGAAAAATACCTGGACAATAAAGGCTGATTATCTTATCATCAGTATACAAACACCACTGAGGGGTGGCCCGCTGCTGAGAAGGTCACTGAAGAACCACCTTCTGCCTCTGGGGATTACTGCGGTCAGTTACCTACACCACCGTGCCTGCTCGCACCCGCCACTGCTGCCTGGCAATTAACGGCATTTAAGTGACTGGGCTCATATGAATAAGCAAAGTAAGCACTGTGAGGGCAGAAGGTTTTCTCAATTTCACCCTCATTTGAAATCTCCCACTTCAAATAGTTAAGGCCACACTAGTGCGCAAACATTAACTCTTTGCCAACTCTATCATTCAACTCAACAACAAACATGACCAGGCAGCTAACTGACCATCAAGTGGCCACAAAAGCATGTGGAACGACATTCAAGATCACATCCACGTACCTCTTCGTGCCAGTTTTCTCGGAACCAGACCATCTGATCGACGATGCCTTCCAGGGAAGACAGAAGGGTTGGGTGCAGTTCCCGCTGCATGTGCATGATTCGGCTGCAGCGCCACATGGGTGCTGTTGCTCTTATGGGCCCTGGATCTGATGCAGAATGGGACTGGTTACCCACTGAACTTGGCTGCTGCTGTCCAGAATCTGAGAGCAACACACACAACGCCAATGTCAGCGCAAACTGACCGATGCTAGAGCTTGGTGCTCTAGAGGACCCACCGGCCAAAGGAACACTGGTTCCTGCCGATGCTGACACACGAGACGTTTCCCCAGGACTATGTGGGAGGATGCCCGGTTCTCAGGAGAGGTGCTCTGAGGGACTCGGCACAGAGAATGTGACTGTCTACAACCTGGCCTCAACTGGCTCAGCAGAGCGCATCCATGCTGGTAAGAAAGCAAACGTGGCAGCATGCTGGCTGGGGAGTCTGTGAGGCCGCACCAGTGTGCACTGTCCTCCCTCTTTTAACTTGACTCTAAGTATAAACATTTTTGTTTACAATACCTGCCTCGTACTGTAGCTCAAGAGTAGTTAACAAGCAAGTCTACATTCTTCACCCGGGAAAGCCAAACCACATATAAAATGATATTTTTGAAAAATATCATCACTTGCTATATGAGAACTGTTATTAAAACCCACGAGCCCCATTTACCTAAGCTTCAGCTCACTTAGAATAAAAACATCTTAATTTTCAAATGATCAACACATGAATCTACCGAGGTGGGCCCAGGAGGTCAGGGCAGAAGTGTGCTGTGCAAACTCCTACCCACCCAGCTCGCTGGCAGGCGATGCTGCTGAGAAAGACTCTGGTCTCGCAGCATGCAAGTCCGGGTAGTAAAAATATTCTGAAGCAAACGATCCTTTAATTGTTTACAAAGCAGCATGCTTAGTGGGCAACTGGAACCATCAAATAAGTTATTTCTTTATATACAGCGACTACTCAATATAGATTTAAAACCTTATAGTAACTAACATTTATACTGCTTACCAGGATGTAGTTATACTAATTAGGTAAGTTACTTGTAATTATCTATAGCTAAAAATTTCATATATGATTTCTACTTAAGGATCAAATCACTCAGGTAAATGGACACCCAATTACATTATGGTAAAGAAGAACCATAAATTTCACTCAAGAGGATCAGGCTCTGGTTCTGGTCCCAAAATATTCTCTCTCTCTCACTGGCTAAAGAATGGCCCACGTGCTAGGAAGTCTGCTGTGGGGCAGGCGTGTCCACAGCCGACTGGATGGGAATGCCCCGTGGAACAAGCCCTCCACAGCCTGGCCAGCTGGCCCCGCCCGAGACATACCACTCTTGTAGCGTTCCCGCTGCTCTATTTTCAGAGTCAGGTACAGGGTCCGGATGGGAAAGTAGACTGCCTGGGGATACACGCGTCCGACCTGCTCAGAGACAAGGAGTAATGAAGAACACTGCTCACTGTTCTTCTGGATGAAGACACTTTGTATCAAAATAACTGATATAAATCAAAAACGGGTGGCTGGTCTACATTTGGACCAAGGAAGCAAATACTGACTAATAGATGAGGCCAGATTAAACAGCAGGTAAAACATCCAGTTTAGCTTTAAAGACCCAGGAAAGATCAACACGGTGCATGCATTTCAGCAGTTCTGCATGGGGACCATTAATGACACAGAAACCATACTTTCACTTGATTCAGTAAGTCTCAGGAAGGCAAAATGCATAAGTCCCTGAAACTCATTCAGGCAACCAAAGGAAAACACAAAAAGACACCAACCAATCAGCCTTCTATTTGGCACAGTTCATGGGAAGTGTGAAATGATTCTAGCTGACAATTAGGCTTATCAGTGAATAACCTTACTCTGCATAACTGTAGCAAGGAGGAGATTTAAAGTTTTCTATTTACAGTTAGAAAAACCAGTTTTATCAAATTGGGGTTACAGGGCTCCTTCAAAGAGCTGAGTAGATATTATCTCACTCTAGCACAGCCACGGGGTGGTTCAGCTAATGTACATTAAGAGATGTTCCACGAATGATAATACACATAGACCGAATCTACATCCTGAGAGATAAACCCCAAGCAAAATGCCAGTTTCCAGAAACACAGCTACCTCCTCTCAAGGAAAAAATAAAACCATTTCTGGGTAAAAAACAGATGATGCACCACATGTAAAAAGCCAAGTAAACTGACAAAATGATGAGTGGCGTGTTCCTAAGTGCTTGGTGACGATGCTCCTCATTCATGAAAAGTTACATGACTATCCTATATAATAAAAGCCTAATATGCTAAGTGTCCGATCAACCAGTCGGCCTTTCAACCAATCAAAGCATAATATGCTAATGATATGCTAAGGCCACTCAACTGCTCGCTATGATGTGCACTGACCACCAGGGGGCAGATGCTCTGACCAGTTTAGCTTGCTGCTGCTGGGGTCTGGCTGATCAGGACTGAGCAAGAAGGGCCGGACACACCCTGGAGCCCTCCCAAGGTCCCTCCCCTGCTGGCCAACCTCCTGCGTCTCTCCCCGGCCCTGATCATGCTCCAGTGGGTTCCCTTGGCCTGACCTGCACCTCTCAATATCCGGGACCCCTTGAGGGATGTTGGAGAGCTGGTTTTGGCCCAATCCTGCAGGCCAGGCCGAGGGACCTCACTGGTGCACGAATTTGTGCACTAGGCCTCTAGTAATTTTATAAAAGGAAGCACAAAGGTACTATATTCCAGACTGAGGTATCTTTAAGTTTCTACTGTTTGGGTCCTTCCCCTAATGTTTTCTCAGGACAGGAACATTCTGGAACCACTCTTAAATAATGGTAATGAAAGCCATCTGCCCGATGCCCTGTCACCAACCTCAGTGCACCCAACTTTAATTCTCTAACAGCCACAGCCAAACAACTCTACCAAGGGCAACAACCTCCACATGCATGGGAGAGTTTTACTCTGAAGGGAAGCTCTGAAGACCTCCTGGCACAGACAGGAAATCGGTTATAAAATAGCAATCAGACACACATTTCACTGTGACCAGCTCTCAGAGTACTCACTAGTAATCTTACATTTTAAGAGAATCGTTATTCACAGTGGAGCCTTAGTTCTCAAATTTGTTTCTGAAAACTATTTGAGAAGCAATTTGTTCGAAAACAATCATTTTTTCCCATTAGAAATAATATAAATTAATTTGTTCCAGAGCCCCAAATGATTCCCTACTTTAACCTTTCTTATATACAGTACATATCTAATGTACTGTTTAATCTATAAACAAACACTTCTTTTCTTAGATTTATAGAACTACTCCTATTACCCTTAAATCACTTTTGGCACTCATGACATGGGTGTCTTTCAGAAAGTCAGCATGTAGCATCTTCGCTTTTTCACATATCACTGCCTGTGACATGCTGTCACATGCTAACTACTTTTCATTTATCCAAATCAACCAGTTTTTCTACCTCTTCAATTGCCTGTGATCATTTAGCAACAGTAGCACTTCTGATGGCCTATATATGTTTTAAAATTGTGCTAATCATCCATTTCTAGCAACAAAAGCAATACATATACATATATATACATATATACATACACACATACACACACACACACACACACACACACATATATATGTAGCATAACTTCCTGGGATGTTTAGCGGTAAACTGACTCGCATTCCCTCCTTTGCTTGTGGCCTGAGAGATACTTTTTGTCATGCTGAGGTATCAGCAAGAAAGGGTTGTCAGGTCGAGAACTGAAGTTGCGTTCAATAACCAAGACACTTATTCTGTGAACAACTTGGTCAAGAACTGAATTGTTCGAGATGGGAGATATTCAAGAACCAAGGTTTGACTGTATTTGCATCTTACGTGGCAACATGTTCAAGCAAAGAAATTACCACCTTAATACAGCAATGCTATAGCAGATTATTTCATTTCAACACTGATATATTCTTCAATCACATTTAATTATGTTTTATTTAAAGTGATAGCTAGATGTGTATATGTTCCCATCTCTTTGACTTATTTCCCATGCTTTGAGCATGCACATTTTCTTTCTGGGGGAAAAAAAAGTGAAACAAAGACAATTTTTTTGTGAACAAAGACACCTTGTTATTCTGACCTGGCTGATGAGGTTCAAAAGCAGCTTTCCTTCTGAGCCCACCAGGCAGGTGAGCAGCTGCGGGATCCAGGCCAGCCACTGGATGGGTGGCACACCAATGCAGTACTTGTCGACGGCATCTGCCAAAGTGTTTTTATCATCATCGAAACTTAAAAGCCACAGCACCTAGGGTAGAAGGAAAAATTCTAGAGTCGAATAAAAATTCTGAGGCCTTTAAAGTGACTTTTTCCAGCATTAAAATACCATATAGAGTCGTTTTACTGGAAACATATCACCAAAGGGCCAACAATATTGCTAAACTTACCAGATAAATAAAACCAAAACCTAAAATAAAGTTTTTTGTTTAGAGTCAGCTTTAATGCCAATTATTAACTGATCCAATCAACTAGCTGGCGGTGGCCAGTGACCCTGAGGTGGATGGTGAGGGCCTGCCACCCTGCTAATTCACACCCATGACCGCACCAATACAAACTGGACTTTTGCTAAAAATCTCAGAGGAGCACCACCCTAGCATCAGGTAGGCCACAGGCCGGCAGCCCTGTGTCCAAGGATGTTTGAAACAATGACATCTAGAAATAAGCAAATTTGGAGTCAGATATTTGGGAGGTTTCTTTGCCTCGTGGAGTCTGTTTGTTTCTATAGTTGGCTGGAACTACTATGTGCTGCTGTACGTTCCACATTTTGGCATCACCTCAAGGAATTCTTAAAAAATCCACACCTTTAACAAACAAAACAGGAAAGAAAAATAACTTATTCTTAAGTTTTCTGCAAGAATTAATTCTGGGCTATATTTATATGTTTTGTGGCAGGGATGAGGGACAAGAAGGAGCAACACTGAAGGACTCTCAAGCTGATGCCCATCACTGGGCACATGTCAAACTGCCAATCCTGTGCCCAGCACTATGCTGAGGCAACGAAGGATGAGAATGCCAGCAACCAGGACCTCACCCTGTAGTGTGCGCAGAAACCATGGGACTCACCATGACCTGCGACTAGAGCTGACAGGCTCTATGAACATGTGCACTGTCCCTGCAGGCGAGAGCAGAATCTAACAGGTATCTAGCAGGTAAGGTCTCCTTGCAGACCCCTCATCAGTCGGCAGGAACCTCTGTCTAGTGCAGGGGTGGGCAAACTTTTTGACTCGAGGGCCACAATGGGTTCTTAAACTGGACTGGAGGGCCAGAACAAAAGCATGGATGGAGTGTTTGTGTGAACTAATATAAATTCAAAGTAAACATCATTACATAAAAGGGTACGGTCTTTTTTTTTTTTTAGTTTTATTCATTTCAAACGGGCCGGATCCGGCCCGCGGGCCGTAGTTTGCCCACGGCTGGTCTAGTGTGAAATCCCACAGTGAACACTGGACTTGAGACCTAAGACCCAGACTCCAGGCTTGGTTTTGCTGCTTAAATGTCCTGGGATCCCGAGTATGTCCAGGCCTCAGTTTTCTCAGCTTTAAAACTGAAATAGGAAAGGTACTTTGAAGAGTGATAAAAATGGAGAGTTAAGGCATGAAATAAGCCTCTCACCCAACATGAGTTCGGAAGTAGCTGAATTGTCATCCAAACTTGAAGGCTACCAGATTGATCTCTGGTCAGAGCTAATTCTTTTGGCCTCACCTTGGCTAAGTATTTCCTTGATTTGCTCTCGTTCTGATGCCGGCATGCATGCAGGTAACAGGTAATGGCAGACACTCCAAGATGCAGCTGCCGCTCCTTCACGAAGATGTTCTCCAGGTAATCGCCCCACATGGCCCAAGCCTTCACCAGCACATCATGCATCTGCACAGCTGCAGAAAAGGCTTTGTTTGCTTCCTCAGACCTGTGAGGACACAAATCAAAACATTAATTTGGTTTTCTTTCCAGGTGAACGTCACATAAAAAAAATCAACCATTTAAAAGTGAACAATGATTCAGTGGCATTTAGTACAGTCACGCACTTTGGACATACAGGTCATGCAGCTACCACCTCTATGTATGTAGTGCCAAAACGTTTCATCATCCCAAAATAAAACCCCAGCCATTAAGCAACCTCTGGGGACCACCAATCTGTCTACTGTCTCTATATAGATCTACCAATTCTTCATATTTCATGTTAAGGGAATCACACATTATGTGTCTGGCCTTTCACTTAGCATAGAGTGAAGCATGTATGAGTACTTTATTCCTTTTTATGACTAAATACTATTCCACTACCTGTATATGCCACATTTTGTTTACCCATTCATTTGAGGTGTTTTAACATTCTAGCTACTTTAATAGTGCTGCTGTGAACATTTGTGAGTAAGTACCTATAGGAGAACTCATTTTCAATTATTTTGGGTAATATACCAAGGAGTGGAACTGCTCCTATGTTTAATTTTTTGAGGAACTGCCAAAGTGTTTTCCATAGTGGCTGCACCATGTTAGTATCAAACCAACAATGTACAAGACATCAAAGAGAACTACACATCCATATCCCTTACTAATACAGATGCAAACATCCTCAGCAAAATATTAGCAAACCAAATCCAACAGCATATTTAAAGATTATGCACAGTGACCAAGTGGGATTTATCAGCAATGCAAGGAGTGATTCAATATACAAAAATCAATCCATATACTACACCACATTAACAGAATGAAGGAGAAACACATTGTCTCAGTTGATGAAGAAAAAGCATTTGACAAAATGCAACACCTTTTCATGATAAAAATGCTCAACAAACTAGGAATAGAAGGAAACTACGTTAATATCATGAAGGTCATATATGAGAAACCCACAGCTAATAGCATACTCAATGCTGGACAATACAAAGTTTTCCTCTGAGAACTAGAACAAGACAAGGATGTCCATTTTCACCACTTCTACTTCAACTTAGTGCTAGAATTCTTAGCCAGAGCAAACAGGCATGCAGATTGGCAAGGAAAATGCTAACTATCTCTATTTGAAGACTACATGACCTTATATACAGGAAAACCTAAAGAAGTCACAAAAGAACTATTACAGCAAAGTTGAAAAATACAAGGTCAATATTTAAAATCCAGTTGTATTTCTATACCTTAGCAATGGACAATCTGAAAATAAAATTAAGAAAGCATTTTATACCATCAAAAGGAATAAAATATTTAAGAATAAAATTAACATAAGAAATGTAGGACTTGTACATTGAAAACTATAAAATATTGTTAAACGAAACTAAAGATGACCTAAGTAAATGAATCCTGTGTTCATGGATTGGAGATTTAATACTATTACCGTAGCAATACTGCCCCCCTAAAATTAATCTACAGATTCAGTGCAATCCCTGTCATAGTTTCAACTGCCTCTTTTTGCAGAAATAAATAACCTAAAATTAATATGGAAATGTAAGGGACCTCAAAAAACCAAAACAATCTTGAAAAATAGCAAACTAAGAAAATGCTTCCCAACTTCAAAACTTACTACAAAGCAGCAGCAATCAAGGCAGTGTGGTCCTAGTGTAAGGGTGAAATACACACCAATGGAACAGAACTGTGTCCAGAAATAAAGCTATACATTTCTGATTAACTGATTCAAAGTTAAGGCCATTCAATAGGGGGAAAGAACAGTCTTCTCAACAAATGGTGCTGGTAACAACACGATATACACATGCAAAAGAATGAATTTTGGACAACTACCCTCATGCAATATTAAAAAATTAACTCAAAATGGATTAAAGAGAGAAATGTAGGAGCTAAACTTATAAGACTCATAGAAGTAAATGCACATGACCATGACCTTGGGTTAGGCAATGGTATCTTAGATATGAAACCAAAATTACAGGCAACAAGAACAACAAAAATCTGATAAATTGGACTCAACAAAATGATAAACTTTGTGCATTAAAGACACTATCAAAAAAGTAAAAAGATCGCTTATATAATATGAGAAAATATAATGTATTTGAAGGAAACATATCCAGACATGTAATAATTAGAACTCGACAATAAGTCAAATACACAAATAAAAAATGGGCAAAGTAACTGAATAAATATTTGTATAGAAAAGATATATAAATGATATAGAAGCACCTAAAAGATGCTAAACATCCTTAGTCATTAGAAAAATGCAAAGCAACCATAATGAGATTCCACTTTATACTCACTGGGATAGCCATAATCAGAAAAATGGAAAATAACAAATGCTGGCAAGGAGGTGGACAAACTGGAGACACAGACTATCCTGGTGGGAATGAAAATGGAGCACCTACTGTAGAAAACTGGCAGTTTCTCAAAAAGATAAAGAAGTACTGCCCTGGCCAGTGTTTCTCAGTGGTTAGAGTGTTGGCCCATGTACCAAAGGATTGTGGGTTCGATTCCCAGTCAAGGGCATGTACCTGGGTTGCAGGTTCGATCCGCCACCCTGGTCGGGGTTCGTGCAGGAAGCAACCACTCGATGTGTCTCTCTCACATTGATGTTTCTCTTTCTGCCCCTCTCCCTTCTACTCTCTCTAAAACTCAATGGAAAAAAAATATCTCCAGGTGAGGATTAACCAAAAAAAAGATAAAGAAATACCACGTAACCCATCAACTCCACTCCTGAGTATATACCCAAGAAAACTTGAAACATGCTCATACAAAATCTTTTACATGAATGCTCACAGCAGCATTATTCATAATAGCTGAAAAGTGGAAACAACCCAAATGTCAATTGTTGAATGAATAAATAAAATGTAGGAATATACAATGAAATAGTATTCAGCCATGAAAAGAAACAAAGCACTGATACATGTTATAACATGAATGAACCTAAAAAACATGTGAAAAAGCCAGATTCTATTTATATGAAATGTCGACAACAGGCAAATCATAGAGACAGAAAGTAGATTAGTGGCTGTCAGAGGACAAAGGAAGAGACTGCTAACAGGTATAGGGTTTCATGTGAATTTAAAACAGATTTTAAGAGGATAAAACCCTTTTATCTTGACAAAATCGCTTTTATTTAAAAACTAGAGGCCCGGTGCATGAAATTTGTCCACTGGGGGGTCGGGGGTCCCTCAGCCCAGCCTGCACCCTCTCGCATTCCAGGAGCCCTCGGGGGATGTCCAATTGCCAGGTTAGGCCCATTCCTAGGGAGCAGGCCTCCGGCAGTCGTCGGGCATCCTTAGCGCTGCTGTGGAGGCAGGAGAGGCTCCCGCCACTGCCGCTGTGCTCGCCAGCTGGGAGTTCAGGTCAAGGCCCTGTGGGAGTGCACTGACCACCAGGGGGCAGCTCCTGTGTTGAGCGCCTGCCCCCTGGTGGTCAGTGCACGTCATAGCAACCAGTCATTCCGCTGTTCAGTCAATTTGCATATTAGCCTTTTATTATATAGAATAAGCTTAATGCAACCCCTATAACTGAAAACATGAAAGGTGGGTTTTATAGCTCTTTATATGGCAACAGGTAGCATCTTGTAAGTATACATAATTTATATATTTTATAAAATTTCACCTGATATTCATTTCTCTAAAACAGGGTTTAGCTACCTTTTCCTGTAATGGACCAGTAAGAAAACGGGTTAGGCTTTGCAGGCCATATAATTTCTGTCACAACTCAACTCTGTGGCTATATTGTGAACAGCCATAGACACGTCAGTGGTGTGGGTGTGCTCCAATGTCATTTACAAATCCAGACACTAGCTGGATTTGGCCTGTAGGCCATAGATGACTGACCCCTGCTCTAAAATAAGAAGCATCTCCATAAAAGAGATCAACTCTGTGCCCCAATGGCATGCTGAGAAAATGGAGAAATGAATCCATGTTATCAGCCATTCTGTTTTCAAGCAACTCCTTTTTAAAAAGCTTTTAAAGTACACATCAAACTGGCTTATCAATCCGCTGGAAGTTACTCTCTCTGCAGAGGTATAACACCTGAAACATCACACCTGACAACTATCACCGAATCATACCAATTTCAAGCTTGACATTCACATCAGCTTCAAGTAATAAATAACCATTTAAAAGTTGTTGAGTTTTACTCTTACTTTCCTCCTATGTAACATACATACTTGTTAATCTGAGCCAAGAACATTCCCTTCAGTGCATAAAATTCAGCTGTCATCTCTTTTGTGAAGTATTTTAAGTTTGTAGATTCTATAACTTCAAGTCCCTGTTTTAAAAAAAATGTAGAAAAAAGTCCTTGAAATTTTTATACAATATAACAAATTCATTAAAATATTCATCTAACTAATATATCCTAAAGGTCATTGACAAATGTACTTTAAATTGACAACAGATTTGCCTACCAGGAATATCTATTGACAAGTAGTATTTAAACTGAATCACTAAATGCTAATTCAGGTTCTAGACACTTTAAGGGTATTATTTTATACTAGAGATCCAGTGCATGGATTTGTGCATTGGTGGGGTCCCTCACCTGGCCTGTGCCCTCATGCAATCCAGGACCCCTCGGAAGATATCAGAGAGCTGGTTTCAGCCTGATCCCCGCAGACCAGGCTGAGGGACCCCACCAGTACACAAATCTGTGCACCGGGCTTCTAATATGCATATAAGATCTTTGGTTAATCTCTTCCGGCCCTCCCCCTTCCCCCTTCTCCCTGAGATTCATCAGTCTGTTCCATCTTTCCATGCCTGTGGTTTCCACTCCTGCATTGAGCATCTGCCCCCTGGTGGTCAGTGCACGTCATAGCTACTGGACAGTCAGTCGGTTGGTGAGTCGGCCGGTTGCTTAGGCTTTTATATATATAGATGTCTAAACAGTTTATTGATTTTATTAATATTCCTCTGAATATAGCCAATATCTACGTTACAATATCCTACTTCTGCAGTCTAATTTTTTTCCTTAAATACATTAACCAAGTATATGATAGAACAGAGATGATAAAATGTAATTCAAATACTCCAGTGGTGCCCTGGCCAATGTGGCTCAGTTGGCTGGATCATTGTCCTGTACACCAAAAGGTAGCAGGTTTGATTCCCAGTCAGGGAACATTCCCAGGTTGCAGGCGCAGGTTTTTGATCCCCAGTTGGGGCGCATACCTGAGTCAACATTCAATGTTTCACTCTCACTTCAATGTTTCTCTCTCTCTCTCTCCTCTCCCACTCTCCCTAAAATCAATAAAAGCATGCCTCAGGTGAGGATTAAAACATATATATGTATTCACTCAAGTGCTTTCCTTTCCTTTTCTTGTTCAGGAAGATCTGCTTCCCTACTAAGGCTGTATTTGTTGAAAGTTCTAACACTTCTTCCCTATTGTCTGAACCAGGAGTTCCATGTGGACACTCCTACCCTTCTTTACTGGATCTGCTGGGCACAGGGGCAGGCACCAGGCACTGATGGCACTCTACCTGCATACACTCGTTTTTCCCCATGACTCCGGCCAGTTGGAGGTAGCATTTGACTTGCTGTCGGATCTTCTGGAAGCAATCCACGATAGGAACAGTTGGAATAGTATGAATACGACTTAATATATCCAGAGCTACATTGACCAGTCCTTGTTTCCGGGCAATCTTTCCATACTGGATGATTGCTGAAGCTGAGGCATGAACTCCAAGCATAGCATTATTGGAACTTGGATCATGTTGAGAACTATTTTCATACGCAGTTACAATAGCTAGAGAGCAAAGAAATGAGTTATTAGTCCGTGCCAAACATTTTCAAAGTGTCCCACAATAAGGCTTAAGTAAAAAATGAAAACAAACACACATGGCTTATGAAGATGGGAAGCTCCGTAATAAATTCTTGTTACTTTTCCTTGTATTTTATATCAAAAGGAAGATATAAAAAGAACTATTGAGTGTTACCATCCTGGCTAACTAAATCATGAAGGCTGCTCTAAACAAATGTCTGGCAGGTTTAGTGTATGAGCAGAGGGGACCAGAAAACTGGAGAAGGCTACACACACAGCCACCTAAGAGCAGTTCTTCGTGGGAGGTAAGGGGTGGTGTTCAAAACAAAGAGCCACAACCCAGAGCTCCGATCACACTGGCCTGAGCCCCTGATGCAAGAAGCAGTGTCAAGCAGCACTTCTGTTCTAGCTAGAAAAAATTTAACAGGTAGAAAAATCCTTCCCATCTTTCACCACCTTCACCTTTGTCTCACCATACCACCACCATCTCCCATACCCACCAAAAATCAGAAAATCTGGTAAAAGAAATAAAAAACCAAGACATGAAACCAGAACAGTGGGGTGTCTGGGAAATTACATGATGAATGCATGCCGGACCAGGTAGGTTTACCCTGGTAATGATGCTGCCGCCACATGAAGACGCTGCTCCAGTGGGACAAGTCGTCGGACACAATGGGCAGCCTGTTCCTCCAGGTCTTTACCACCGTCTTCAGGTCGTGCAGGCTGTTGTTCCTTCCCAGGTTGGTCGGCTGTAAACCTGCATTTATTTGCGCAGCTTCCTGAAGTTCAATGATTTGCTGGGCAGCCTGAATGAAACCAACGTAAGAGATTCTACAGTAAGCATTATATCAAAGATCACATGAGAAAATAAACCAGAGTCAATCAGGAATCAGACTGATTGTAAAGATCTCACAAATCTATTATGAAAGAAAGCACTCTAACTTCTACAGACACCTTAGATTGCACATTTAACTCATTTTTCACCTCCAACACTGCTCTCCTGATCCCAATTTTAAATCTCAGCTCTGTGGCCACTGCGAGACAGGAGATGGGAAGAAGAACGGTGTAGATACCAAAGTTGCTAACAGATAACCCCCAAAACAATTCTCTCTTTTCCAACTATGGTTGGCTCTTTCTCTGCCAATGTCTAAGGAAAGAACAGCCTAGTCCCTCACGCTTGCCTTCCATCAACATTTAAAAACCCACAGCCATATTAAGCATTTTAAAACATGGTTCTGATTATCTCTTTGGGCTGGTACAGACATTTTCAATCACGTGTCTTATGAGTCTGTATAGTTTACTACTTTTTAAACCTTAGATGTGTTGCTAGCTCCAAACTTCTGGTGCCATCTCCTTACTGAGAGAGCCCTGGCCACAATTTTGAATCTATCCAAATTCTACCCATTAAGTTCCACCTTCCCCTCCCACAGGAATTTAAAAAATAAAAATTAATAAAATAAAAAGAAGCACTTCTCGCCCTGGCCGGTGTAGCTTGGTTGGTTGGAGTGTCATCCCATGTACCAGAAGGTCACGGGTTTGATTCCTGGTCCGGGCACATACCTAAGTTGCAGGTTTGATCCGGGGTATATATAGGAGGTAATTGATCGATGTGGCTATATAAGTTGTGGGTCATTTACACAATGGAATACTATGCCGCTATAAAAAAGCTCTTACCCTTTGAGACAGCATAGATGGATCTGGAGAGTATTATGCTAAGCCAAATATGTCAGTTGGAGAAAGACAAATATCACATGACCCATTTATATGTGGAATCTAATGAAATAAACTGACAAACAAAATAGGGCCAAAAAAAAAAAAAATAGGGCCAGAGGAATGGATGCATGTAACAGAATAACAGATCTCAGGTGGGGATGAGGAGGACGAGATTAACCAAAGAACATATATGCATAACCATGGACACAGACAATAGTATGGGGAAGACCTGGTGTGGGGTGGGGTGGAGGAGGGCAAAAAGGGAGAAAATGGGAGACATCTGTAATACTGACAATTTAAAAAAAACACACAAAAACATTTGAGACCCATTTTGAAGGAAAACACAGCAAGTCCTGATATTGAGGAGGACCAAAGGGAATGAAGGAGATACTCTGAAGTTCTAAGCCTGGATACATGAATTAACCAGATAACTCTTTTTTGGTTAACTACTGAAAGTATTTTTGTCAAAATTCATCTTTCCTACACTACAATTTGACAAACATTAAAATTAAAAAATTTATACAAAAAGCAAATAAACAAACCAAAAAAATATATCCTCCGCCTGGCTGGTGTGGCTCTGTGTTTGAGCATCAACCTACAAAGCAGAAGGTCACAGTTCAATTCCCCGTCAGGGCGCATGCCCTGGTTACATGCTTGATCCCTTGTAGGGGGTGTGCAGGAGGCAGGCGATAAATGATTCTCTCTCATCATTGACTCTTCTATCTCTCTCTCCCTACTTCTCTAAAATCAATTTAAATATATATCTATATAAAAGTTTCAGAGAATGATAGACCTTTCGAACTGAACAGTGGCATCACACTGATGGTGGTATAGTGGGCACTAAATAAAATTCGTAAAGCAAAAATGCAAATCATCAAAATCACTCCTGAGGATATCTTCTGTCACTTAAATCCCTTGGAAGTTCCAAAAATGAGAAGCAACATTTTAGTCGACATTTTCACTCTGCCTTCCTTCCACTGAGGATGAGTTTAAGTGGGAAAGGACAAGACAAGTAGAAGGAGTTTCCTCTCTGCCATCCAGTTCAGTTTACAGATCTACGCATGGACAAGCTATTCTCTGCTATGAGGGCCCATGAGGCTGCTCACATTAATGTACCATAACCCACCTGGAGAAGAGGCGTGTGCACATGGGACACCACATGAGGCAAGCGCCGCCACTCACGGATGGCCAAGCTGCTGGCCATTTCCACCAGGCGTTCGATGAAGCTGAGCTGTTGCTCCTCAGGATGGCAGATAGCCAAATATCCACGGTACATGTTGACCTTCCAAGCCATCTCCTTGGGACAACTTACTTCTACCTGGTAATAAAGAACATTACATAGGAAACTATGGGTATTCTTCCTCTCAGCAGAAAGAGTCAAAAAGGAAAGTCAATGTATTTTTGTAGTCAAAGCAATAAGCAGAAATTAAGCTATAAACAGACATTTCTTTTATTTAGAGAAGTCATACATTTCAACTACTTTTTCTGGATACTCTCCTTTTCCAAATACCAGTCCGTGGCCAATCTCTCCAGCTACAAAAATATGCCACTGGCTCCTTGTTTTAAGGTATCAGTGGTGCCAAAAAGGCAAACTGATCACCACTGCTACTACAGATGAGATCAGCCACCATCACTTGGCTACAAAGTTACCCAGTGAAGTCCAAAGTATTAAACACATGTTCATCTCCACTCTGACAAATACCAGTGAAATTACGAACTTTTCCTAATTCAACTCTTACTCTGGGAAGTTAATCTGTAACCCTAACCCTTGCTCCCGCACACACAGCTACAGCTGGGTAAAGGATCCTCGTGTGTCCCTAAAAGCCCATGTACTTGCTTACCACCTTCGAGAGAAAGCATTAGAACTCATCACATGTTATCAATCTCATACAGAGCATTTAAATGATAAAAAATTAAAGTCTCAAAAATAATCTCTGTATATAAGAAGATAAAAGGCTATCTCTGCTGAAGGAATTGCATAGGACTTGCTGTAACAAGATCAAGAAACATTCATTGTTAAGCACCTTTAGGAAGTAACAATAAAAATTATACACATTTTAGTGCCTTAATGCTCTTTGCCCAAATGATGTAATAATAATGCCGTCCTGTATTTTATACCTTGGCTTGTTTTGACTTCTTACTTTCAAAAATCATTCACCTTCTTGCACTGGCCAATGGTTCTCAGTGGTTAGAGTATCAGCCCACACACCAAAGGGTTACAGGTTCAATTCCAGGTCAAGGGCACATAACTGGGTTGCAGGTTAGATCCCCAGCCACAGTTGGGGCATGTGCAGGAGGCAACCAATCAATGTGAGACACATTGCCGTTTCTTTCTCTCTCTCTCTCCCCCCTCTCTTTCACTCTTTAAAAAAATCAATGGAAAAAAATATCCTCGGAGTCTGCTCCGCACTCGGAACCGCCACCATGGCTGCCTACAAGCTGGTGCTGATCCGGCACGGCGAGAGCGCGTGGAACCTGGAGAACCGCTTCAGCGGCTGGTACGACGCGGACCTGAGCCCGGCTGGGCACGAGGAGGCGAAGCGCGGCGGGAAGGCAATATCCTCGGGTGAGGATTAACAAAAAAATTCAAATTCACATTCTTGACCCCTCAGATCTCAACAACCCAGTGATGAAGAAATTCAGGAAGGCAAACTTGTGAACACATCTGCTTCTAACATGATCGTCTAAAATTATACCAATCTCACATTTTCTGGACTTAAACACTAATTAACAGGCATTTTTCTTTTTTCTTTTTTTTGGGCAATTAAAACACCTATCCTCTGTAACACTAATAGCAAAGGCATCTCTTTTAATTTCTCACCACTGAAAAAAATTAACCCATCTATTAAATCACACCAAGAAATGGACTACTGCAAGAAGTCCTATAATCAGAATGCACAGGAATAAAAAAGTAAGTTGTGTTTTTCCTTTTAAATATTGGTAAATAAGTAAATATTTAGTCCTATAAAGACCATTTTAAATTAATTTACTAAAAATCACTCAGAATGTTTGTATACTTTGAGCTCTTTTCTAATCAGCAAATGCCTTACAATTTTGGGAAAATAATCAAGATTTTTTTCTTGAAAAAGAAATTCATTTGTCAGACCTATTGGCAGTATGACACTGCACATATCCAGCTAAGTGAAACCTTGAAAAGATTTTATTTTTTGTTTTCTGATTAATCCTTACCCAAGGAGATTTTTTCCATTGAGTTTTAAAGAGAGTGGAAGGGAGAGGGAGAGAGAGAGAGAAACATTGATGTGAGAGAGACACATCGATTGGTTGCCTCACGCACTCAGATTGAGCCTGCAACCAAGGTACGTGCCCTTGACCGGAATCGAACCTGGGACCCTTCAGGCCGAGGGCCAACGCTCTAACCACTGAGCCAAGTGACTGGTTATTTCTCGGAGTAATACAAGCTCCCTGCATCAGATGAGTGATTTCCCAGATCCCAACCTGAAAGTCAAGACTTGGGCTCTATAACCACAATGTGTTTAACAGTTTGTGACTATTTCAGTTCTTTCATCTTTTGCATTTTGTTAAAGGAACGTTAGTCATGAAATAAGTGCTGTAGCCTCAATAAAGTTTAAAATGTTAGGTTCATCATTTCAAAGAAAGGGGCCTACGATCTCAATGTGTTTTCGCGGCTTCCACGTTAAGAATAAAGAAAATTGCTGGCATGAATGTAAGAAAACCCAGTGAGTAAAGGGGTAGGCGAGAACAGGATGACACCATTTCCTTCCCCTAAGCTCCATTACATGACCACCACACAGAAAGACCAAAAGCTGGCAGGGACAGGGGCTGAGGGAGCATACGATGGACGGGCACAGAGGCAGGGAAAAATAAAGAGCAATGAGAATGGCTGCATCCGAAGACAATAATAAGGCAGTAACAATATGTTGTGGGGTCAGATGGTACACAGGCTACACTGTCCAATCACTTTTGATGCCCAGTGGGAGAAAGGGAACTGTACTCGTGTGCCACTCTCTCATCATGCACCCAATCCCTCTGGATGGAGTTTAATTTTTGTAATGTGGAGCTCAACCAAGTTAATAAATCAACTTCACTTACACTACACCACCATCACTTCCACAATACAAAATGTGCTTTGAATAGGAGACCGGTTCATTCTCCAAACTTTTACTGACAGCCAAGCCCTGGAGTTGTAGGAGTCCCCTTTGCTGTACTCAGTTCTATAGCTGTGCTTCGGCCCATCAACTCCACCAGTAAAACTGACTCTGTTCTTCCAGATTTCTCCAGGTACTATTCATTTACACTTAGAATCCAAGGCCTCCACAACTGATACTTATTATTATAATTGAATGATAAACTAACAATTTATAATTTAACTCAAATTCAGAAAAGGTGTTAGAGATAACCCAAATGCATTCTTGCTTCCCAAAAGTTATCTTGATCTGCCAAAATTCCCAGGTTGTTCTAAGTGAAGAGAAATCTCCACAGAGATTCACGGCTTTGGCAAAAGGAACCCACGCAGCTGTGGAAACATAACCTGAGACTGTAGTCGTCAGGAGGGAGGTCTCACCTGCACCAACGCCTCCTTCATGGCTGTCCAGTTAGACACACGCCAAGCACACTCCAGGACGAGGTAAGGGTTTATGTGACCTTTGGACTGGCCGTACTCCGTCAAGGCTTCCCACTGGTTCAATTCCTTAGAGCACCTGGAAGACCAGGGATTTGGGAAGTTCAGTTACCAACAAACCAACAGATTCAGAAAGCACAGGGATAGCCGTTTATTTCCATTCCACAGAAGAAAAGCCTTCTTCCCCCAGAGAAGAGTGGGCTTCTGTGGGAGGAAGGCTTGGTCCACTGCATTCCCACCTGCCCTCTGGAAGGAACTGCTCCTGCAACCCCAGAACCGCCCACTGCACAGCGGAGAGCTCAGAGCACCAGAGCAGGGGAGAGGCAGGAATCCGTTTCTCCAACAGACATTTTTAATTACTCAAGTCTTTAAAAGTGTTCGTAGATTTGTTTGTTCTTTTCTTGATGGAGCCATGAAGAAAGTAGCAAAGTTCCCTTTTAAAAACACTCATTATGAGAACATTTCAGAGATCTGTCACGGGTTCCCTTAACTGGCAGGAACACATCCCTGTCCGGCTTACCGAATCCAGTGGTCCTCCCAGAGCTGGTATTCTGGGAAAATAGCAGGGGATGCATTGCTCCTCTCATGCTCTTTTTTGGCTTTATCCATTGCCTTCTCATAGGACTCTTGTGCCTAAAGAAGTTGATAATGCTGTCAAACTGCTGTTCAGGCAACTTCCCACAGCTGGTGCTCAATGGGCAAGTTGGGTCATAGACCCAGGAGCACCTGACACTCTCCTCTACAATCACTTGCCCCAGGAATCTCCTATTCACAGAGCAGAGAGGAGGGAAGGAGGAGAACGGAGGGTGCGCCGTTCCCACACAGAATGGAGGAGAGGGAGGCTGCCGGCCCAGGATGAGCCACTCTGTCCTGCAGCAATAAGAGCAGAGGCCACAGCCCATACCTATGCTTCCAGAGTTCCTGTGGCTCAGTGTCCTATGAAGGCTGACAACCGTACTGTGCCCTTGGCCCACCCATGCCACATTGAAAGGACAGGCACGAAGGTTAAAATTTAAACACAGAAGGCCATCCACCTTCCACTTCCAATAGGGTCAATGAGTGCCTGTAAAAAACACCCACATTAGCTTCTACTGGCAAAGGATTTAGGGCTGAACGTTTAAGTAAGTTCCTGTCATATACGTTTATCTAAGCTGAATCTTCAAAGGGCCTCTATGTGTAGGACAGGTGCTTCAAGTAAAACAGTAAACCTCTTATGTGAATGTGAACTGACTTGAGGACACTATAATATTGTAATATTACAATATATAACATAACCATGCATTCCATTCACTGGACAGTGGCTACCTGCTCAAAGAATCCATGCTGTTCGTAAGCAATAGCAGTTGCTGTCTCGGAATACTTGCAACGCTTCTGCCACAAACCAGCCCACATATCTTCCTCTTGTAACAAAGAGTAAAGTTCTGCAAGGGAATCCAGTATCTCCTGAAAACACAGATCGTGGTTTTTAAGAACACATGACAAATACTTTTTTTCCAATAAAGCAACTTCACTGTGCTAGAACTTAAAATCACTTGGGAGATGTCTATTGAGACCATGATGTCATTGGCAAGGAAGATGTAATTAACACATGAGGGGGGCCTCACCTGCTGAGGTGGAGTTATGCTCTCCTGCTCATAAAATTCTGTTGTTTGTCTTGGCTTAACCTGCAGACTCAGACCTTTTTCAAAAGCCTGGTGCTCTAGCATTAATGTGGAGCGGAACCAAAGGTTGTGTGTTTTCCCCAAGTACTTCAGAACGCAGGGTCTGATGGGGATCGGAGGGACACACTGGGACATGGCTTCCACGAAGCAGTTCAGTGCGCTGGGCTGACAGTCCCGCTGCACCTGGTGACTGCCACTGCACAGGAACGGGCTAATCTCACCAGCTAGCGCCTAAAACCAAAGATCATGTTAATTCAGTCTCCCTTCAAAAAGTCAACATGTTTTGACTCACACAGCATCTGTAAATATTTTTAATAATTGACTCTTAGATAACAGTCAATAGTTTTTCTTCATCCTTTGAAACATAATCAAGATTACTTTGTCAGAAATACTTATTGAAAGCTAAGACTATATTTCCCAAAACAGAAATTTAAGAATATACTCACATGCTGCTGTCGGTCAGACAGAATTTTCCACAATCTGGGAAAAAGCTGGACCCAGGTCTTCTCGGCCAGTGTGGTGGAAATGTGGCACAGCTGGACGAAGGCGCTGAGCAGGGCCCCGGTCTACAGACAGAAAAGAGGTCAGTGAGCCCGACATGGCCTGTGCTAAACCTCCGGCCAGCAGCTGCCTCACACACTCACGCTCAGGAGGCTCTGCAGGCCCACTGCTCCACTTCCAAACTCCCCACGGTCTGAGCAGTGTCACGTCACAGTGAAAAGATTCTGAGCACAGCGACCAACCCATCTGGCCTCCGCAGCCAAGCACAGACATGGGTGAGGGCTCATCAGTGACACGCCTTCATTTTCTAACTTTAAGGGCATTTCCAAACATGCTAACACTGAAAGTACACATGAGCGGTGCACAGGTGCCATCAAGCAAAGGCCACTGAAAACATAAAAGGGGAAATACAAAAAGCACACGCATATGAGGTAAGTTATATGCCAATGGTACAATTCCGAAGAATAAATCAAGGGCCTGGAAAGTTCAGAGTCTCTGCAACTGACAGCAGCCAAGAGATGAAAGAGTGACTGGAATGACGAAACCATGAAAGGGCCTGGAGTGGGAATTCAAGGGCCCAAAAGCTATCAAATCCACAGATGCGTTGATTTTGTCCACAGCTTTGTTGTTTTTGAAAATCTGAATTAGCTGCCAACATTTCCTCTAAAATAGCCAGGCTTCTAGCCTGCATGAAGCCCATGGGGCACACCTATCTCCTGATATGACCAGAAACATCTCTGTTTCTTTGTAACACTCCTCAAAAGTAACTCAGTATATGGAGCCATATGTGATTCTCAGAGTCCTTACCTGAAAAACGATCATGTCTATAATTAACCTGAAAGTTTGTGGAAGCCAAAGATGTGGATACATCTCAAAATAGAATCTGTATCTGGAGATCCCTGCTCCCAAAAGTGAACTTGATTCACCACATATTCTCATTTTCTTCTTTTTTATTGCACTTGAAATATAATCCAGCAATGTCTCATCATATATATTTAGTAAACAACTTTACCATTTCTTTCAAGGGACAGTAATGGGGAATTAACTTCTTTTTATTTTTTCCCATAGGACAATGTAAGTCCTCTCTCGAATCTTTCCATAAAACATCCACTTTAGATTCTCACAGAACAATAATGGTTCCCATTGAGAAAGGAAAGAAAATGAAACTTGTAAAAGAAAATATTACATGGCTGTGGAATAATACTGATTTAGGATTCAAAATATGAAGGGGGGGGACCCACAACTATTCTTCCAAACCTACACACAGACCTTCACTTCTCGGAGAGTATCAAGAAATTTGTCATGTCTGTTGGTTAACATATGCAGCTGGGTTCCAATGTCCTTTTCAGAAAGTTCTTTGGTTTTGGGTGTGCTGGTCTGATCTCCAGGAGCCAGTTCAATATCTATCTCAACATCCTAAGAAACAAAAACAAACACAAATAAGCAAAACCAAAGAGTCAAATAATTAAAATCCAACAAATATAACTCTTATAAACTTCATTACATTTTTGGCAAGTAAAATTTTAGTTAATTTCCAGAAGTTTACAATTATTAAAATAATCTTGAATTCTAAAATAAACAACATACAGATTAACTTGATCAGACCTATTTCCTTCTCTTTCTCTCTCTTTTTCTTTTAGATGACACCATTTTGCATTCATATTTGGATTATGGAAGGCAAAATAAAGTTCCAACAGTAAGAATAATAAAGATTAGGAGCACTGGCTGGGTGGCTCAGTTGGTTAGAGCATCGTCCCAATACATCAAGGTTGTAGGTTCAATCCCAGGTCAGGGCACATGTAAGAATCAACCAATGAATGCCTCAATAAGTGAAACAAATCAATGCTTCTCTCTCTTTCTCTCCCCCTCCCACCTCCCACACCCTCTTAAAAAAAAAAAAATCAATGGAAAAAATATCCTCAGGTGAGGATTAGCAAAAAAATAATTTTTTAAACTTGAATCTAGGTATCACATTTAGAGCTTTTAAAGTAAACAGATTTCAATTCATTGCTCCTGCCCTAAAGAAGTATAACCCTGATGTAAAGTTGGAGAAATGGGCATTCTGCTGTGAAAAGGAAGCACCCGCAATCCAGACATTACCTCCTCTTTGGACTCGCTGTTCTCTCGCTCCCGAGGCTCCTGCTTGACATGTGTGACCATGGCAAAGGCTGCTCGATCATGGCTGTCGGCCAGGTTGATGACATTGGTGATGGACGGGAGCATAGCTCCTGGGCAGCTGGTACCAATGGGAGTGCTCTTCTCACACACGGCCAAGAGAAGCTAGAGGGTTTGAGGACAGAAGTAAATCTCGCATTGGGGGCGTGTGGGACCCCAGTCACTCTCTAATCATCTTGACAAGCATGCCCATTCTGATGGCCCCAGACCCACGACTCTGCTCTGCACATCTCCCCAGCCTAGACACAAAGTCTAACCTCGCTGCACGTTCCTCACTCAGGAACTTCGGACTCTTGTCTAAGAGCAAACTCAGCTCAGCATCTTTCTCCCGTCCCAGACGAGCATCCTCGCCTAGACTGGTACGATAGGTTCCTTTGCTTCAGCCACCTAATTTTTTCTTTTCTCTCATCACTCATGCCACAGCACCAAGTCCTGCCAATGTCACCTCCTGCCTGGACATAACTCCCTAACTCATCTTGACATACTCTTCTCAAATGCATCTTCTTCCACATAGCTGACCCCCCAATGGCTTCCACAGTCCTCAGGGAACAGTGCAAGCTCCTTATAGCGAGGCTCACAAGAACTTTCGTAATGTAACACTCCCCACCTGCATGTAACACTTCCGTGCCTACTCCCCACAACCCTTATAGGCTTCAGAATCAGGCCTTGGCTCATGCCACCCTCCCCACACCCCCA
>NW_005357764.1:2575651-2613051 GCF_000412655.1 Myotis brandtii | reverse complement strand
TTCTCTTGGCAAATATTTACTGAGCACCCACTAGGTGCTGTGTGAGGCCCTGGAGATTCATTTGTCAACTTCACAGACATGGCATCCCCTACTCTCGTGAAGCTGAAGTGTCAGAGGGAGGGACAAGACCAACATCAACACATAAAGAAACGCATACTTTTGACAGCAGCCAAGGAACAGTAGACTGATGGAGAAAGGGGTGCCCACTTCAGCTTGGTGTCAAAAATGTGGCACATTTGAGAACACAGAAGGCTGAGTGAGGGAGAGAAGAACAGCATAGGACTGGAGAGAGTGGCAGGGGTCTGGTCACTCGGGGGCTAGCAAGACCATATCCTACAGGCTGGATTTTGTGCCAAATACAATGGCAAGGAGCAACACAATCGACTTTGTTCTTTAAGAATGATTTTGTAACAATAAAACTGTGGTGGGTAGGAGGGAAGGTTGGTGAACACTAAGAACACAGTTCCCATCATCCTTATAAGCAATGATGGTGGCTGCAAGGAGGAAGGAGATGGAAGAGAAGCGAGTGATCCTAAATTGGCAACACCTGGTGATAGACTAGATACACAGGATGGAGAGTAGGAAGGGAGGATTCCTGGCTTGTGCCCTACAGCCTGCCTTGTCCTCTATCAATTCCTGTGTACTTGTCTCAGGAAATGTCTTCCATCTCTGTATCTGTAGTACCTGACCAGGGCCTGGTACCTAATAACAGCCATCAATAGGTCTCTTGAAGAAATGAATATGTCAGGGAACTTTGTCCATTCTGTTGCCATGAGCAAAGCTCCAAATATATGCTATATTCAGCACTAAGAAAACACAAATTCAGTACAAACTGAAATATGTCAGTTAACATGCTCTCACTGAAACCCAGTGCCACGGTTTCCTTCTTTTCCCTCAAAGAGAATTCCACAACCTTCTGTCCCATTAAAAAAAAGTAATTCGGGCCCTAACCGGTTTGGCTCAGTGGATAGAGCGTCGGCCTGCGGACTGAAAGGTTCCAGGTTCGATTCCGGTCAAGGGCATATACCTTGGTTGCAGGCACATCCCCAGTGGGGGATGTGCAGGAGGCAGCTGATTGATGTTTCTCTCTCATTGATGTTTCTAACTCTCTATCCCTCTCCCTTCCTCTCTGTAAAAAATCAATAAAATATATTTTTTAAAAAAAAAGTAATTCAGTAACTTTCTAGTTTCATTCATGCTGGGTAAGAATCTAGAATTGACTGCATCATAGCAAGTGCTACAGGAAACCTAGGTTTCCTGGTTCAGTTAATTGGTTATTAATAAGCCAAAGAATAAAGAACAGCCCATTAAAATCACAAGGGGCCTGGCTGGGTAGCTCAGTTGGTTAGAGCATTGTTCTAATACACTATGGTTGGGGGTTCAATCCCTGGGCAGGGCACATACAAAAATCACTAATGAATGCCTGGCCCGCTGGTGTGGCTCAATCTATGAACCAGGAGGAGTTCATGGGTTTGATTCCCGGTCACGGCATGTGCCTGGACTGCAGGCTCGATCCACAGTGGGGGGCTTGCAGGAAGCGGCAGATCAGTGATTCTCCCCATCATTAGTGTTTCTCTCCCTCTCCCTTCCTCTCTGAAATCAATAACAATATATTGGGGGGGGGGGGGCGGTGATTAACCAATGAATGCATAAATAAGTAAACAACAGGTAACTGTCTTCCCCCCAATCCCCCCTCCACTTTTCTCTCTCTCTAAAAGCAATAAATAATTTCTTAAAAAAAAACAGGAAGTCTCACTACAATCCTGTTAGAAATAGCCAAGCCCAGGCCAGTGTGACTCAATTAGCTGGACATCATCCCATGCACAGAAAGACTGCTGGTTCAATTCCCAGCCAGGGCACATGCCCAGGTTTTGGGCTCAATCCCAAGTAGAGGGCATGCAAGAGGCAGCCGATCAATGTTTCACTCTCTTATCGATGTTCCTCTCTCCCTCTCCCTTCTTCTCTCTCTAAAAGTCAATAAAAAATCTTTTTTTTAAAATATATTTTATTGATTTTTTACAGAGAGGAAGGGAGAGAGAGAGAGTTAGAAACATCGATGAGAGAGAAACATCGATCAGCTGCCTCCTGCACATCTCCTACTGGGGATGTGCCCGCAACCCAGGTACATGCCCTTGACCGGAATCGAACCTGGGACCTTTCAGTCCGCAGGCCGACGCTCTATCCACTGAGCCAAACCGGTTTCGGCAAAAAATCTTTTTTTTTTTTTTAAAGAAATATCCAAAAATATCTGACTTTCCATCCAGTAAAAGGTCTGACTATCAGACTATTTTACACAGGCCTTTATCCCCAGCACCCTGACTCCCCCACACAGGGATCAGAGCCCATGGCCTGGCCTGGAGGCCCCACCTTCCTGTTTTAAGAATTAGGAGAGCTGACAGTTATAGCACATTCAATCTTCTCGGGCATATAGACAGAATTTACAACTTTTATATTTGAGGGGAAATGAATCTGTAGCTACAAACTAAGGAATATTATTCAACTTTCTAATTAAAGCACTTAAAATCACCCCAAAAAAGCTTTGGATAAAAGCTTGGCTTTCAGTCTTTTTTTTCTTCCTATTAGAGATTAAAAGTGGTTGAATAGGGGAGATTTGTATTCATCTTGGTGTATGTGAACACTTCCTGGCTTCAGTGCCCCAGCCACAGAGAGTGAGCTGAGCTTTTCCTACCTCGATGCACTGCTTAATCCAAAAGTGGTTCCCCATGGCTTCCCAATTCTGGGAGCAGGTCACATAAAGCAGACGCTCATAAACCCGACGTTTCATAGAGTTGTCAAAAACCTCGAAAAACTTCGCCCTGATGAGTGGCTGGGCACAACGCAGCCCAGAGAGAAAGGCAGGCTCGAGTTTTGCAGTCAGCTCACTGCCAGACAGTGCCTCGTCCCTGTGATCGAAAGAATAATACTAAGATGAAAGGGCTATACCCAAAGGTGAACACCTCAAGCCATAAGCAAACACGTGGGTACCAACTTCCCAAAATGCCTTTATGTAAAACAAGAGTATGCTACAAATCATCATAGACTGACGCAGCATTTGTGCAAAATGTTCAGTAATGATGCCAAAACATGTTACATGATTTAGAATTTAAATGAATATATCTTGGGTGTAACAAAAAAATTAAAATGTCATGTAATGTTGCTTAGTCAGAGAACACACTATAGATTGATACACAAAATATTTGATAATTGTTGTAATTACCTGTAGACATAGTTAACAAGGTCTAAGAACTGTGCGTTTAACTCAAGGTCTTCTGGAAAACGCTTTTCTATGTAGGTCATCATTTTCACAAGCAAAATGGACTTCTCCCGGAGAGTAGGTGTCTGTATGAATTTTTTAAAACAAAAGGTCAATTACTTCTAAGAGAAAACATGTCCAGAAGTACTTCAGCCACCTGCTCTACCACTTTTTAAGCTCCTACAATTTTGTCAAGTAATTTAAGACAGTCATTTCTAAACAAACAAAAAATTATGCTTGAAATCAAGATGAGTGCCAATATAATTTTCCTAGGAACTACAGGTCACTTTGGAGAGAGAGCAATTAAATTGTAAAACTAATCAGAAGTTTGCAAGCATCCTATATAATAAAAGCCTAATATGCTAAGTGTCTGGTCATCTGTTCAACCAATCAAAGTGCAATATGCTAATGATGTGCTAAGGTCGCTCAACCACTCGCTATGACGTGCACTGACCACCAAGGGGTAGATGCTCCAACAGGTAGGTTAGCTTGCTGCTGGGGTCTGGCTGATCGGGACTGAGCGAGATAAGCCAGATGAGCCGGACACGCCCTGGAACCCTCCCTCGGTCCCTCCCTGGCTGGCCAAACTCCCTTGTCCCTTCCCAGCCCCAATTGTGCACCGGTGAGGTCCCTCAGCCTGGCCTGCGCCCTCTCGCAATCTAGGACCATTCGGGGGATGTCAGAGAGCAGGTTTTGGCCCGATCCCACAGGCCAGACCAAGGCACCAGGCCTCTAGTCTTATTATATTAACTAATAATCCCTCATTTTTTTCTTCGCTTACCTTCATCATCATACAAAGACTAACAAGTAAGGTTCATTTAACATTTTAACAAGTAAAACCACATTAAGATCAGTGGTTTTGTCTCAAGTTTCTATTTAAAATCTGTTCAGCACAGTGAGAAAAACCATCTTTAAAAAAAGATACTGTGTGCCGAAACCAATTTGGCTCAATGGATAGAGTGTCGGCCTGCGGACTAAAAGGTCCCAGGTTCGATTCCGGTCAAGGGCATGTATCTGGGTTGCGGGCACATCCCCAGTGGGAGATGTGCAGGAGGCAGCTGATCGATGTTTCTCTCTCATCGATGTTTCTAACTCTCTATCTCTCTCCCTTCCTCTCTGTGAAAAATCAATAAAATATATTTAAAAAAAAAAAAAAGATACTGTGAATGCAAATACAGGAGAAAAAAGTTTTGCCGGATTGAAAACTTCCAGAAGAAGAGCTGAAAAAGTGAGGCCTGAATTTTCTTTTACATATAAAGGTCACCTAGCCAATTTGTAGCCCCTCTTCCCAGCTCACCTGATTGGCTGCCATTGGGGAATTATTTTTAACCCACTCTTCCACAATTTTAACTACCGCCCGGAGGATTTTGGCATCGAGTGATTTTTCAATGAGGGAGGTCAGGATGGCCTGAATAAAGTTCTTCCTCATCTCCAAGCTCATCACAGCCAGGCGTGTTTTCACCAGCTCCAGACTCAGCATCACCAGCTCACTAGTTCCTGCTCATGTGGAGAAAGAACACAGCTCAACAATTTCTACAAGCATGCATCAACAGGCAACCACTCTGCACTACATGGCACATTAATTCTGCCCATTTTTCCCAAAAATATTTTCTCCAGTCTCATCACTTTCTTGCTATTACACCACCTTGCAAGGGTGGTCCTGTAATAAGCTCCTCATGAGGAAGAAATGGAGTGGTTGGAACCAGTGCAGGTAACCCTGGGGTATAGCCAAGTCCCAAAGTCACATCCATAGCACTTGTGTTCCAAGCTGCATTGAGCAGCTGTGCCAACCAGCCCCCCGCCAAACATATCACCCAGATTTCTGGAGCCCACTCCTCAAACCTAAAACCTACAATCTACAATCTAATTTGTCATCAGATGTAACAACTCTAAGCAATCTCTGCTTTATAGCAAAATGGTTAGATAACTCTCATTCAGTGGTGCATGTTCCACATAAATGACCAATCATTTAAAAATTTCTTCAGCCCTAGCCGGTTTGGCTCAGTGGATAGAACATCGGCCTGTGGACTGAAGAGTCCCGGGTTCGATTCCAGTCAAGGGCACATGTCCGGGTTGCGGGCTCGATCCCTAGTCCTGGTTAGGGCTTATGTGGGAGGCAACCAATCGAGGTTTCTATCTCACATAGATATTTCTCCATCTCTCTCCCGCCCTTCCACTCTCTCTAAAAGTCAACAGAAAAATATCCTGGGGTGCGGTTTAAAAAAAAAAAAAAGATAAAAATTTCTTCACTCTCACAATCACAAATTTTAAAAGCAATTCATTTTAAAAAGAAGTCTCATTTTGGTTTTAAATGAACCACTTAGAAACTCTTTGTTAAGAGCAACTAATAATAAATTGCCCATGAACAGCAGGCATTAGTGTTCACTTTAAAATTCAGTCACAGTCCGGTCGGTGCGGCTCAGTGGTTGAGTACTGACCCATGAACCAAGAGTTCACCAACTTGACTCCGGGTTAGGGCACATGCCCAGGTTGCAGGCTCGATCCCCAGTGGGGGAGCATGCAGGAAGCAGTCGATCGATGTTTCTTTCTCATCCATGTTTCTATCTCTCTACCCCTCTCCCCACCTCCCTTCTCTCTAAAAATCAATGAATACATTGAAAAAAAAAAAAGAAACATAAAATTCATTGACAGAGCCAGCTCTGTTTAGTCTGAGGAAAAACTGAGGACCAAGTCAAGTGTGTCACCTGAGGTTGCCTCTGTGCTGCCGGAGGCTGCCTGCGGATTGAGGTGCTCTCGGACCATCTTCTGCAGGGTGCGCATGAAGACCGAGATCAGCCTGTCTATGTAGCTCGGGTTGTTGCTGCAGGCAGACTTGAGGATCATAAGGGTCCCTAAAAGGTAGAAATTCAATGTTTTTTTTAGAAAAGTTTTTAAAAGTAATTGTCAAAAAACAGAGTGAGTATTATAAATTTGACTTCTGGGTGTCTGGAAGCCAACGTTACCCAGCTGCCCTGATCTAAGAAACCAACTTTCTTTTCACCTGGGGCAGCCAGAGCCTCACCAAGAAGTTGGGAAGGCGTTCTTGGCTTGTGAGTGGCTGAGAGGTGACCACATCGTGAAAGGCAGTGATTCTACATACGGGTACACCGTTTTAGCAGCATCTCTACGCTTGGTGTAAAATGGGGCCAGGAGTATCCATGCAACCTGGGGCGATTCCCTTCGCATCTCATGATGAGGCGGAAGAAACAAGGAAGTGCTGGTTTTGGTTGGGGGGGGGGGGCTCAAAGACCAATGGGGACCATGGCCTGGTATGCACCAGGCCACACACTGACACCCTCAAGGACCCCGGACGGCCTGAGCCTTTCCCTTCTAAGGAAAGCTTGTCCAGGGAGCACGAACAGAACAATGCCAATCTGAACCAGTGCAGGGAAAACCAAGCCTGGCGCTTACTCACCAAAGAGCTGGGAGGGATTCGCGTTGGTGGCCTTCTCATAGTTGGTGAGTCCTTCATAGATGACCTTCCCTACGGCCGCATAGAGGCATTCCAGCTCTTCGTACTTGGAGGCCACACTGGACGTGCCTGAAACAGAAGCCAGAACTGGGCTCTGTGGTTTGGGTTCTTAGGCCTGTCCAGGCCCTGGGACATTAATGTCCCTCACTCTAAAGCTGAGCTTTAGTTATTTTGGCACCTGTGGCAACTTCTCTCCCACTGGTGCTCACCTCTGGGCAGGGTTCCTACTTTACAAAGCTGACAACCTTTTATCTCACCTCAACTCACTCTAAATACACTTAACAGTATTTATTTTGTCAACTGTTCACCGTTTGACAAAATATTTTCATCTAATTTCCCTTTAATAACTTACAGAATCAGCAATGCTCAGCTGATGAAGGACTGCATATCCAAAGCAGACAAAAAATAGGATGCAGTGACTACTGCTGTTAAGTTCTCATGTCAATTTTTTTAAAAAAGGTTGAAAATATAAAGAAAAGGGACATAATAAAATGCTCCATATAGTAACTGGAGGATGAGCCCTCTCCAATAACAAGCTTTGTGACCACCCATCCACTCAGAAAGGCACCCGTGGGAAAGGTGACATACTTGGCTCTGTTGGGAAAATGCTCATTAGGCGTGAGAGAAGGCTATGGACTGCTCGCAAGACTTTGGTGTTTCCACACGTCATACAGGCAGCGATTCCGCGCTGCAGGGGTTTGAAGCTACTGAGGATGGCTGGAGACTGGAGAACAGTGAGCAAGAAACTCAGCACTTCCAAGCCCGTGCAAATATTTCCATAGTTAACTTGATTAGGCTGCTCCTGGAAGGAAGAACACAGGTCGCACACGGATGAAATACTCTAGTGCAGTAAGTTATATAGTCAACCAAAACTTAAAGCTACGTGCTACCAAGTACTTAGAAGTGAGGTAAAAAATCACTAAGAATGAACACACGATATGTATAAAAACATGTGACCACCATATTTTATTAATAGAGTAGGATTTTGTTTCTTTTAATCAATTTGCTTTAAATATTTAGTCAAGACTGTTTCAAAAGCTCATGAAAAATATTCAATATTAAATGTTAAAATTTTGAAAATCACTAAAGTCTGGTCTAAAAAGGCAGTTATTGCAATGTGTTTTGCTTGTCTCCTTCCACCTTTTTAGTTAAAATGCAAATATTCTTCCAAAAGGAAATATCTTTGAAACTCTATCATGAAATCAATCTAAGAGATGATGCCAGAATTAAAAACAAAAATAAAAAACAGAAAACAGAGTCCATGGTTTGCTTCGTGAAACTTCTGTCTCTGTGGTTTATGCCTGTATGTATATGCACGGGGCTGTGAGTAAAAGCTCACTGACTGTGCGAGAGGTGCAAGTCACTGTGAGCACAGGGCCTTGTGCTATGAAACTGCTAGCCTGTGTACCGGCAGCGGCTGTCCATTTATGACTGAGCGTGATTGATTCAACTGTGACTGTATGTGATAGGAAAGAAATGTGACCTTCCAACAAGAAAAAAAGGAAAGAAACCTGCAGACAGTCCATAAGTTATACATTAGGCTGGAATCATAGCATGAGCTGGACACTCAGGGCCTATGATCCTACTGTGTTCATTGCACAGGTTACCTCTATAACCTTTCAAAAAACCTAAGCAACAATGTTAATCTTCGCAACACAAAACAGCAAATGCTTACAATAGGATAGCAACCCCCAGAAAAATATAGGATCGAGGTGTTTATAAAAACAAGCCCTAAAAGAAAGGAAAAATAAACAAAAAAATTTTTTAATCAATTAATTTAAAAAAGAAACAAGCCCTAGCCAATTTGGTTCAGTGGCAAGATAGAGCATCAGCCTGTGGACTGAAAGGTCCCAGGTTCAATTCTGGTCAAAGGCACATGCCTGGGTTGTGGGCTCAATCCCCAGTAGGGGGCGTGCAGGAGGCAGCTGATCAATGATTCTCTCTCATCATTGATGTTTCTATCTCTCTCTCCCTCTCCCTTCCTCTCTGAAATCAATAAAAATATATTAAAAACAAAACCAAAAAAACCCACAAAACAAAACAGCACCCATCAAATAATTAACATTGCAAGTCATTTCTTTTACATATATATATATATTTGTATTGATTTCAGAGAGGAAGGGAGAGGGAGAGAGAGATAGAAACATCAATGATGAGAGAGAATCATTGATCAGCTGCCTCCTGCACGCCCCCTACTGGGGATTGAGCCCACAACCCAGGCATGTGCCTTTGACCAGAATTGAACCTGGGACCTTTCAGTCCGCAGGCCGACAACACTCTATCCACTGAGCCAAACCAGCTAGGGCGGGAGTCATTTCTTTGTTACCTGACTATACAGTGCTCAATAACAAATTCTATGTCCACCTACTTTAAAAATTCCAGTTTACTTTAAAGGCTGTTTCATAAATCAACTAAAAATGTTTATTTCAAGCCAGCCAGTATGTCAATTTAAAAAATGAGACTTCAAAAGGCAAGAGGACTATTACATTTTCAAAACTAATTGCACTTGTTGTGGGGGGGCGGGGGCGGTGAGAGCTGAAGTTTTAAAACCATTTTCTGGAAGTGAAATTTCCTCCTCACTAGCAGTATGAAAATTAATAAAATAAAACCTCATTTAAAAGGCCAGGAGGGGGAGCCCTCAGGCACTACTCTACCACTCTTCAATTATAGACCCCCCCCAATAGGAATTGTCAAATACAGAGCTCAACAGGAAAAAAAAAAAAGCACACTACCTTATTACTCCAGCAGGAAGAGTTCCTTCCTTGCCCGGCAACTTAGCCAACAAGAATCAATCACCACCCTAAACTCTCGATCTCCTCCATCCCAACAGACTTTTGTTCAAAATAATCCCTCTCATTTTCCTTTTTTTCCTCTAGAACAGCGGTTCTCAACCTGTGGGTCAAGACCCCTTTGGGGGTCGAACAACCCTTTCACAGGGGTCGCCTAAGACCATCAGAAAACACATATATAATTACATATTGTTTTTGTGATTAATCACTATGCTTTAATTATGTTCAATTTGTAACAATGAAATTGGGGGTCACCACAACATGAGGAACTGTATTAAAGGGTCGCGGCATTAGGACGGTTGAGAACCACTGCTCTAGAAAGTCAAGTTCCTCTCCTTTGCTTGCTGGACTTGCCCTATGGTTTTTGCTACACCTTGCAATTCCTCTGCTATTCTCTGGTAAAACAACTATTTATTTTTAAGGTCAACAGCAGCCAGCAGACAAAGTGGAAGGGGCCACAACTGGACAAAGGAATGGAAGATTCAGATTTTGGTGGCCCAGCCCCAAGCCCAGGCAATAGCAACAGACCCCCACACTTACCACACTCATCAGCAGCTTGTCGAACCACTGCAGTTTGAGCTCAGATTTGGACCACATGTCCGGTCGCAAGGCAGTTTTCAGGAGGGTCACACACCGGCGAGAAAGCACCTCCCCAGGAGACCCGGCAGTGTTGGTGTTGTCATTAACCTGGAAATTCATTCATTCAAGCCCACATTTAACTGCATACATGTTTAGTCATTCCTGTGACACTGCTTCTTGCCCATGCCCCATGCCCTTGCATCCCAGCTGTCTACCTCACAGCCCCCTCCTCTCCTACCTGACTCAACTCAGCCCTCTGCACGGACCCTCCCTCTCCGTTACATTGGGTCAGTGGTGATTTGCAACCATTTGTGCGATTGATTGATTAGTGTCAAGAGGCTCCCTGAGGGCAAGGATCCATGTTCCTCCCTTCTGGATCACCTAAGCCAGTGATGGCGAACCTATGACACGTGTGTCAGAGGTGACACGTGAACTCATTTTTTTTTTGGTTGATTTTTCTTTGTTAAATGGCATTTAAATATATAAAATAAATATCAAAAATATAAATCTTTGTTTTACTATGGTTGCAAATATCAAAAAATTTCTATATGTGACACAGCACCAGAGTTAAGTTAGGGTTTTTCAAAATGCTGACACGCCGAGCTCAAAAGGTTCGCCATCACTGACCTAAGCTGTGCCCAGCACACTGCAACAGGCAAGAAAGTAGTGATTGAATAGTTCAGTACATCGATTTTCAACTGGTATGCCACAAGAATTTTTTAAAATGTTTTTATTCATTTCAGAGAGAAGAAGAGAGAGGGAGAGAGAGAGATAGAAACATCAATGAGGAGAGAGAATCATCTATCGGCTACCTCCTCTACCTCCCCTGCTGGGGATCAAGTCCAGAAACCAGACATGTGCCTTGACGGGGAATTGAACCATGACCTCCTGATTCATGGGTGGACACTCAACCACTGAACCACACCATCCAGGCAAGAATCTTTAAAACATGCAATATCTGCCCTGACTGGTTTGGCTCAGTGGATAGAGCATCGGCCTGCAGACTCAAGGGTCCCGGGTTCGATTCTGGTCAAGGACATGTACCTCGGTTTCGGGCACATCCCCGGTGGGGGATGTGCAGGAGGCAGCTGATCGATGTTTCTCTCTCTCATCGATGTTTCTAACTCTCTATCCCTCTCCCTTCCTCTCTGTAAAAAATCAATAAAATATATTTAAAAAAAAAACAAAAAACACCATGCAATATCTGACTACTTAGTAAGGAGCACTGAACTGTTTTCCATTAGATTGTCAAATAAAAATATGACAACAGCCAACACAGCAACAGCCGTCCGGTATGACTAAATCAAAATTATACCTAATTTGTCAGACTGGCAAAAAAATAAATTTGTTGGTGTGCCACAGAATTTCAATGATTAGTTTATGTGTGCCATGATATGAAAAAGGTTGAAAATCGCTGGTTTAGTAGGTTCCTTTCAGTACTTGGAAAGCCTCAATACTCAATAGTATAGCAAATTTGTTTAATAGTTATAAAAATGTAAAATTACCAAATTTTTAAAACGCAGGAAAATTTCATTTGCAATGTGTGTTTGAAATATAAAAATGAAGTTTCAGAAATAGATCCCCTATAACTCCATGAAAACCGGTATTGATGAGTGGTAAATAAATGCTTGCATTTTTTTTGTATTTTATCAATTGACTTGAGGGGTGGAGGGAGAAGAGAGAGAGGAGACAGGAGAGAGGAAGAGGAGAGAGGAGAGAAGAGAGGAGAGAGAGAGAGAGAGAGAGAGAACATAGATTTGTTGCTCCACTTATTTATGCATCACTGGTTGCTTCTTGTATATGTCCTGACTAGAGTCTGAACCCACAACCATGGAGTATCGGGAGGATGCTCTAATCACCTGAGCTACCCATCCAGGGTGTAAAAGCATTTAAGTTACTAAATATTGTGTTGGACTATCCCAACACCTTTATGAGCTATGTAACTTGAAAGTTAAAATAATTTGCCCAAGATCATTGAACTACTACCATGTTTCACTAATACCACAATTCCATTAATTATTAGACATACCATTATATTATCACTGCTAAAAGAAAAATATTTCTTAAATATCATATAAATTATAAGACAAGGCAGACTTCAGAATTATCAGCATATCATGAAATCTGGTATGAAAGTACCAGACTACCTGTCAGACTTTGGTTCGTCTATTTCTTTTCTCAGATAACATTCTATAGTTGACCAAGTAGACTTTGTTCTGAAAAATCCTTAATATAAGACATTCAGAACCCGCACCTGACAAGCCACTCGGATGAGGAAGTTCACCACGGTGTCCGTGTGCTGTTTGTCAATTGGCTTGGCAAGAAGGGAGTCCGCTCCAGGCAGCGACTGGCTCCTCCCAAACACCTACAAGGACAGGAAGAGCCTCTCAACAATGCATTCCAGGGGACAGCACTGGCCTGTGCAGCCCAATAACAGGGAACAGATGCCATTCTGGGTAGAGGGACACCAGAGGCAGGACAACTAATAAACAAAGTAGCCACAAAGAAAGCAATGGGTCATTTGCAAGACTGGAAGGGAGCGTGGTCCAGGAAGTGAAAGGATGCTATCAAGGTACCTCTCCGACTGAGAAAAAGGCAGCCATGAGAAGAGAGAACTGAGCCAGTGAGAGGTAATGGAGCCAGTGCACACGTCCTAGTGAGCACAGAACTGGCGTTTCTGAGGTGAGGAAAGGCCTGCGCGTCTGCAGCAGCATGAGCAAGTGCAGGGCATGAAGGCCATCAGAAGGGCAGGTCACGCAGGCACTGAAAGCCAGCGTCAAGGGAAAGGATTAGTGAGGGAAAAGATAGTCTGCATTTTTTAAGTGTTTACGTGAAATGACTACAATAGTCCCAAGAAGTCACAAAGACAATACAGAGGTGTCATGTACCCTTCATCCAGCTTTCCCTAGCTTGGATTTTGAATAGAGTGTTTCTTGGCACTCTGCTCTGTTAAAAGTGTAATGAAGAGAAATAAAGTGGAAGGTCTGAGAGGAACTGGGAGGCAGTTTCAGTAATCCCAGTGAGAAGGGACCAGGCGTCTGCTTGCACCACCATGGTGGGTACAGAATTGAGCAGAGGGTGAGGTATTCATGGCTGGGCTGCCAGGACTTGCTCTTGACCAGATGTGTGGAGAGAAGGAAATGGACAGATTGCAGATAGCTCCAGGTTTCTAATTTGAGTACAGGGTGAATGCAGGGCCACATGCTCCGGAGAAACAGAGGGAGTGGGAGGTAGAGTTCGCACCCACGGGGCTCTTTTGGTACCCAGCTGCCCTCCAAACAAAACAGGACATGCTATCTTTTCTAAAACTCAATGCACCATGGGTGCATGTCCTCAATCAATTGTCTTGCCCCAAAGAGTTTCTCTTGATGCCTTTCTGCAAGTAATGAACTATGATCATCAGCACTCTAGTGATATTAAGTGGCACAAAGAAAACTGCATCTGCTAACTGGGAAACACCTTGAGTCGGTAGCATGTCACTGGGTTTCTCTCTGTTGGGTGCAGCCTTTCTCTCTGGCACGGTGCTGAGCACTTAGCCTACGCTCAGAGTCCGTTGAGTAAGTGACCACACTCCCACAAGGAAGCACAGAACCTATAAAAGGAAGCACATGTAGTGTGTGCAATGATCTTACTGCGCTGATTGCTCCTGTGGCCGTCCTAAAGCGTTTCACTTCCTGGGCAGAATCCACTGAGAGGCCTCTTTTAATGGAAGATGACACAGAGTTGACTCCTTCTCCGCTGGAATTTGGATCCATATCTGAATCCGGCTTAAGAAACACACACATTTGACTTTACTAATTTCTGCAGAGAAGCGTAAGGAATACAATCAAGGATGACACAAGAGGGCTAACATCTCTACCTGCTGGTCCTTGATCCTCTGGAGCTCCCACTTGATGACAACCTCCGCCAGGTCCACAACCAGCCTTCTCTGCTCAATGGTGACGCTGGGTGTGAAGCCCAACCTCTGCATGGCACTGACCATGTGCTGTACCAAGTGGTGCCGCACGGGGTAGTACACCTGTGAGCACAGGGCTTGTGTCACACCGGGGACGTTGTGCTGTGACCACACACACACAAACACATATGCACATGCACATATATACACATACAACCTGCCTCGGTCCCAAAATACTCACATAAGCCAACTATAACTTCAGTGAGGAAATTCTCATTACCTTATGTATGTGTTTATCACTTCCCCTGTCTCTGGTTGAGTCCCAATACAATAGTGTAACTCAGTGATTTAGTTCCATCTTTGAAACACTCACCCAGCCGTGTGGCTCAGTGGTTGAGTGCTGAACTATGAAGCAGGAAGTTACAATTCGATTCCCGGTCAGGGCACATGCCCAGGTTGCGGGCTCGATCCCCAGTAGGGGACATGCAGGAGGCAGCCAATTGATGTTTCTCTCTCATCATTGATGTTTCTATCTCTCTCTCCCTCTCCCTACCTCTCTGAAATCAATAAAAATATATTTTTTAAATGTTGAAACACTGAGTTCTCTTTAGTAGAAAAGTCTAGTCATCTGTATCAAACTTAACACTTGCTATCATAATAGTTTAGCCATGCCAATAAGCAAATTCCCAATTTAAAAGCTGTAACAGCTTTCAGCTCAATACTACTAAATCCTTTCTCCTCTACCCAAAATTTACAAAAATTATTTACATATTTATGTAAATCCAACAAAGTGGGCAATTTAGCTACAGAAAGGAGATGCCAGCAACAAGAATAACTTTTTTAGCCAAGTAACCAAAATCTAGAGTTAATGATGACTCCTCCCAAAGTAAAAATTCATGTGTATCCACTGTTAAATGAGAGTACTATCAAGAAAAATGCAGTCTAGACAGAAATACACCTAACACATTCTCTAAACTATAGCAATTTCCATGTTGATAAAGCCATACACATACACACATATACACACTAATCAATGGATTGAAATACCTCTACTAAAAGACTGACCCCCTATTACTGCAGAAACTGAAAAATAGGCAAAATGTTAAAGCAAACACCTGAATGTGCATCACACATCAATCTGCAGTCCTTTCTGTGTACCTTAAAATGCTGCACTATCAAGTGCAAAATATGAACCAGCTGAGGAACTGTGTGCCCCTCCTCCACAATGATCTTCCTTGTCCAGTGGGTCAGCATCTGGTGCCCATCCTCCATTCTGGCTGGCACTGCCGGCGTCAAAATGGCCATCGCTTGTCTGACAATTGCTCGAGCTTCCATTGCATGGGCCTTGAGAAGACTGTGAAAAACCTAAAACGAGAGAGAAATTCTTACCTAAGATAAAAATAAAGGCTTTCAAAACAAGATAACAACAATCTCTTAGAACCAAGGCATATTTTTTTAAAAATCCCTCAGAGCTCTCTTATTGGGAAACAACATAGTTGCTTTCTCCTTCATTAAGTTTTGATCAATGAATACATTCATTGTAATACTGATTGCACACCTATTAGGTGCCCATGCCTGGCTAGGGTGGAATATTCCAGGACGAATGAGACCTAGCTCCCTGCAGACATCAATGTCTACCATAACCTAAGGGAAGTCAGTCATTCACTCTGGCCACAGTATAAAAAAATGGAGTGAAAGGGGCCACTATCAGAGGTCATCTTACAACAGTTCAAGTGAGCAGTGAAGTGCTTATATCAGGGGAACACAAAGACCACCCAATAGTACTGAGGGTGAAGGGACAGGAAGGGTCTTGGAAATCAACAGGACTTGCCCATGCCTCCATGCTGGGCAGAATGAGAGGGTGTCACAGATGGCCCTCAGATCTCCGGCTGGGAAACTGGGGGAGAGCAGTGCCAATCACAGAGACTGTATTTATATCTCAAGTGCCTGTGGGAGGTGATGTCTGAGAGGCCACTGGCTTTATTGGGGCCGGGGTTTAACACCACAGATATTCACAAGAGGTAGTTGTCAGAGGGAAACAAAGAATGACCTCACAGAATAGGACAAGAGCGACTGCTTACCAAATGCTTAAAGGGAAAGATAGGCTGAGCACTCAAGTCTATTATTCTTACACAGAGACAGTAACCAACTCACTCAAGGTCATGGAACTCCTTAGTAGAAGAAACAACTCAAACCCAGGGCTATCTGACATCAAAGCCTAAATCACTGAGGGGCTCAGGGAAGACAGGTCAAGATCATCAGCACAGTGGAGGGCTTACACGATGAGGGTTCAAAAGTACCCACTACTTATAGCAGTGATGGCGAAGCTATGACACGCGTGTCAGAGGTGACACGTGAACTCATTTTTTTGGTTGATTTTTCTTTGTTAAATGGCATTTAAATATATAAAATAAATATCAAAAATATAAATCTTTGTTTTACTATGGTTGCAAATATAAAAAATTTCTTTATGTGACACGGCACCAGAGTTAAGTTAGGGTTTTTCAAAATGCTGACACGCCGAGCTCAAAAGGTTCGCCATCACTGATCTATAGCAAAGAAATGGGCTGGGGCCCTTGACCAAAATATTTTTTTTCTTTTTTTGTACTGATTTCAGAGAGGGAGGAAGAGGGAGAGACAGACAGAAACATCAATGATGAAAATCACTGATTGGGTGCCTCCTGCACGCCCCACACTGGGGATTGAGCCTGCAACCTGGGCATGTGCCCTTGGCAAGAATCGAACCTGGGACCCTTTGGTCCAAAGGCCGACGCTCTACCCACTGAGCCGAACCGGCTAGGGCGACAAAAACATTTTCAATGGAACGAAGAATTGAAAGCCAGAATGCAATAGGTGAGGAGCATGAGCTGGACAAAGGAGACATTTTGTTGTTTTAAAAGCAAGGCTGCAGAGGAACTCAAGCAGAGCAATAACTGGGTAGGAAGGAGAGAATAAATAGTCATGGAAGATTTCACAGTTTTTAAGAGATGGCAGAGACGAGCATTACCGAATGGCATTGGGAGAAGTCAACAGAAAAGGAGAGGTCACAATGGTATACAATTATGGAAATGCATCCAATTGTTGGGAAGACATGAGGGAGCCTCGCAAAGTACCTGCAGAACAATTTTCTTATGTATTGCAAACTTGGCGATAATGTGTGCCAGAAGTAAGTGCCCACTGTATTTGCAAGCTGGGTCTACACAGGCCTTGGAGAGCAGGCAGGGCCAGGCGAAGGTCATCAGGCGGCGCAGCTTGCTGTTGCGGTTCTTGTTGTTGTCGTGGATGTGGTGGGGGGCATGCTCCACCAGCAGCGTGGCATACTGCAGGAGGTAAATCCTCAGGGAGTCCAGCATGTCCGCCTGCTTCTCTGGGTCCAGGACCTGTGGGAAAGGCAAGCAGAAAGGAATTCCTTTCTGGTTTTGAACTGTGTTACCTATTAAGGGTCATACACGTTTAAACCTTAAAAACACACATACTTACATTTATCTATATTATTAAGTTTTCCAATGAGGAACCCAATAATGACATATCAAGTTTCCTTTAACACATATGGATTAGAAATTCACTGAATTTATTTCAACCTGCAAAAAAGGGGCAGGCTTACAGTCAGAATGCAGTGGGCAAAGTGGCTTGATGTGGGAAAGAACTTCCTCTTTGATACAAGGTGAGTTAGGACTGAGTTTCTTATTTTCAGCAGTTGAGATTTTTTTCTGGTCAACTACTAATTATCCAGCCCTTATTTTTCAGTATGAGGATCAAAAAACATTATCTGGAAAAAAATCTCTATTTTTTAAAAAATTGTTATGGTTTTCTATGTAATCAAGTATCTGATAGATTTTTGTGCGTGTTTCAATGATATAAGATAAAAAATGTACACTCTTTAAGGAATATTCTGCATGTCTCTATTGAATCAAGTACTGTAACTGCACCATCCAATTCAGCTAAATACCCTTACCTACTTTCTGCCTACGGACACATCTAAGAGACTGAAATCTTCCATCACAACAGTGTCTTCATTCGGGTCCCTGTAGCCCCCTGTCTTCCTTCCCCTGAATTCACTGCAGCCCCTCCCCAGGGCTCCAGCCTGCCCAAGGCCATTTATCCTCATCCAACATTCAGAATCTCCTCCTTGTGACGAGTCAGTAGGGAGACCAAAAATAATTCCTTGGGCTCAGCTCGAATTACCTTGGGAGGGTGGAAGTAGGGTCAAAACTGCAGGAAGAGACAAATGCTACCTACAGACCAATAACCTGCCAATAGGAACAACAGTCCACTCTACCTGGACCCCCGAACAGAACAGGCAGCAGAATGAGTAAAAACACTGTATCCTTCCAAAGAGCATCAATGTGCATATGGTGCGCTGCAGCCCTGGAATGGCTGTTGCTCACAGCACGCCAACAAATAACCCACACACGGAACACAAGCTAACACCCTCACAGCAAACACACCTGCCCATGAAGTTCAAAGGCCTAACCTACAGAGGACAGCCCAGGCTTCGTGAAAAAAAAATAGGGCAGGCATTTCTCAAAGAAATATTAAATCCCAAAATTCTCTTTAGAGCAAACTATAAACACTCTTATAAAAATGTAGACCTGAAAGCCTAAGCTAAGTTCAGACATCATCCTGCCACAAAGATGTTTCATTAAGTTGGCAATAAAGGGTCACAGCAGCAACTGTATCCAGTCTACTATTCTCACTGGCTTTTATAGAGTTCTTTGCAAACCTTAAGATGAAAAAACAACAACATTAAAACTTGCTGGGCCAGCATAGCTCAGAGGCTGAGCGTCAATCTATGAACCAGGAGGTCAGGGTTTGATTCCCGGTCAGAGCACATGCCCAGGTCGCGCGGGCTTGATCCCCAGTAGGGGGCCTGCAGGAGGCAGCCTATCGATGATTCTCTCTCACCATTAATGTTTCTATCTCTCCCCCTCTCCCTTCCTCTCTGAAATAAATAAGAATATATTTTTTTAAAAAATCAAAACTCTACAGACCAGCAATAGGGGTTTTTATAAAATTACTTTGAGATCTGATTTTTCATTGAGATACATTGTTTCTCACTGGAATCTATTAATGTAGGGAAAAAAGTTAATTTATTCCAAATGAAGCTGCCTTAAAAAATTCACTAATAAGAATTATAATTCATGAAGGCTGGGGCTGGGGGGATGGGGCAGGCTGGGAGAGGACAATGGGGGGAAAGGGGGACATATGTAATACTTTCAACAATGAAGAATTTTTTTAAAATATTATAATACAGTAGGTCCATCCTCTCCCCCATGGTTTCACTTTTCCCAATATCAGTTACCCACAGTCTACTGTGGTTTGAAAATATTAAATGGAAAATTCCAGAAATAATTCATAAATTTAAACTGTGTGCCCTTCTGAGTAGCATGACAAAAATCTCTTGCCAGCCTGTTCCATCCCACCCAGGACATAAATCATCCCTTTGTCCACACTATATACACTACCTGCCCATTTCACTTAGTAGCCATCCGGTTATCAGATCAGCTGTCAGAGTATCCCAGTCCTGTGTTAAAGTACCCTTATTTACTTAATAATGGTCTCAAGGTATAAGAGTAGTGATGCTGGCAACCTGGATATGCCAAAGAGAAGCAGTAAAGTACTTCCTTTAGGTGAAAAGGTAAAAACTCTCAACTTAGTAAGAAAAGAAAAAAAAATCATATGCTGAGGTTGCTAAGATCTTCAGAAAGAAGGAGTCTTCTGTGAAACTGTGAAGAAGTAAAAAGAAATTCATGCTAGTTTTGCTATTGCACATCATGCAAAAGTTTTAGCCACAGAGTGTGGTAAGTACTTATTTAGATGGAAAAGGCATTAAATTTGTGGGTGGGGTGCCTTGTTGTGTTGTATTTTGTGCCTTTAAATCAACGCAGCAGATCCAAGCAACAGCAGCCTCCTGATCACCACACCCTCTGTCTGAGGAACAGCAGCTGTACGTGAAGCCTCCCCCCACCAGCCAGAAGAGCCACCACAGCTGTGAACAACACCCACCAGAGGAGCTGCTGCCAACTGAGGAGCAGCTGCTACCGCAACCACCCAAGGAGCAACCACAGCCCAAGGAGCCACTGCCACCCAGGGAGCAGCCACTGAACGACTCAACATCTAGATATGTCAGTGAGATCAAACATGGGTAGGCAAAGAAACCCCCAAAGGAAAGAAAAGGAGGACTCGCCAGAAAAGCAGCTAAGTGAGACAGAGGCATGCAACATGACAGAAAAAGAATTCAGAATAAGGGTCCTAGCGTGCATAAACCGGATGGAGGAAAAAATCAACTACTTATGCAAGAAGCAAGAAGAAACAGATGAAAAAATCAATAACTTATGCAAGACCCAAGAAGAAATGAAGAGCGATATAGCTGCAATAAAAAACACCATTGAAAGCATCAACAGTAGACTAGGAGAAGCGGAGGACCGAATTAGTGAATTAGAAGACAAGGAAGCAAAACACACCCAAACTGTACTGCAATTGGAGAAAAAAATTAAAAGACAGGAGGAGAGCCTAAGGGAGCTTTGGGACAACATGAAACGAAACAACATACGAATAATAGGGGTGCCAGAACAACAGAAAGATGAACAAGGATTAGAAAACCTACTCGAAGAAATAATATCAGAAAACTTCCCTGAAGTGGGGAAGAAAAAAGTCACACAAGCACAGAGAGTCCCAAACAAGGTGAACCCGAAAAGACCCACACCAAGACACATCATAATTACCATGGCAAATGTTCAGGACAAAGAGAGAATCTTACAGGCTGCAAGAGAGAGACGGAAAGTTACATACAAGGGATCTCCCATTAGATTATCAAATGATTTCTCAACAGAAACACATCAGGCCAGAAAAGAATGGACAGAAATTTACAAAGTGATGCAAAGCAAAGGACTGAACCCAAGAATACTCTATCCAGCAAGGCTATCATTCAAAATTGAAGGGGAAATAAGAAGCTTCACAGACAAAAAAAGGCTAAGGGAGTTTATCACCACCAAGCCTGCAATGCAAGAAATGCTAAAGGGACTGGTGTAAAAAGAAGGAATAAAAAGCTCAGAAAGAAAACAGCCACACACAAAAAGAAATGGCTATAAACAAGTACCTTTCAATAATAACTTTAAACGTAAACGGACTAAATGCTCCAACCAAAAGACATCGAGTGGCTGAATGGATAAAAAAACATGACCCATACATCTGCTGTCTACAAGAGACCCACCTCATTAGAAGGGACTCACACAGACTGAAAGTGAAGGGATGGAAAAATATCTTTCAGGCAAATGGAAAGGAAAAGAAAGCTGGGGTAGCAATACTTATATCAGACAAAATAGACCTCAAAGTGAAGGCCATAACAAGAGATAAGGAAGGCCACTTCATAATACTAAAGGGATCAATACAACAAGAAGATATAACCCTGGTAAACATATATGCACCCAATGCAGGAGCACCCAAATTCATAAAAAAACTCCTGGAAGATATCAAAGGAGAGATCGACAACAATACAATCATAGTAGGGGACTTTAATACACCACTGACACCACTGGATAAGTCCGCTAGACAAACAATCAGCAAAGAAACAGCAATCCTAAATGACTCACTAGATCAGATGGACTTAATTGACATCTTCAGAACACTTCACCCCAAAGCCATGGAATATACATTCCTCTCAGGTGCTCATGGGACATATTCAAAAATAGACCACATATTGGGTCACAAGCAAAGTCTCCACAAATTCAAGAAGATTGAAATCATAAAAAGCTTCTTCTCAGACCACGATGGCATAATGTTAGAAATAAACTACAATAAAAACAACCCAAAATACTCAAACACTTGGAAGCTGAATAGCATGTTATTAAATATTGATTGGGTTACCAATGACATCAAAGAAGAAATTAAAAACATCCTGGACACTAATGACAATGAAAACACAACAATCCAAAACCTATGGGACACAATGAAAGCAGTCCTGAGAGGGAAGTTTATAGCTCTACAGGCCTATCTCAAAAAACAAGAAAAAATGGTAGTAAATCATCTAACTCTTCAACTCAAAGAATTAGAAAGAGAGCAACAAGAAAACCCCAGAGTGAGCAGAAGGAAGGAGATAATAAAGATTAGAGCAGAAATAAATGACATAGAGACCAAAAAAACAATACAGAAAATCAATGAAACCAAGAGCTGGTTCTTTGAAAGGATAAACAAGATCGACAAACCTCTAGCCAGGCTCACCAAGAAGCAAAGAGAGAGGACCCAAATAAACCAAATCAGAAACGATAGAGGCGAAATAACAACAGACCCCACAGAAATACAAATGATTGTTAAACAATACTATGGACAGCTCTACTCCAACAAACTAGACAACCTGGAGGAAATGGACAAATTCCTAGGAAAGTACAACATTCCAAAACTCAATCAGGAAGAATCTAAAAACCTCAATAGGCCAATAACTATGGAAGAAATTGAAGCAGTCATCAAAAAGCTCCCAGCAAACAAAAGCCCAGGACCAGATGGCTTCTCAGGGGAGTTTTACCAAACTTTCAAGGAAGAACTAAAACCTATCCTCCTCAGACTACTACAAAAAATTCAGGAGGAAGGAACACTTCCAAGCTCATTCTATGAAGCCAGCATCACCCTAATACCAAAACCAGGTAAAGACAACACAATGAAAGAGAATTACAGGCCAATATCCCTCATGAACATAGATGCCAAAATCCTCAACAAAATCTTAGCAAATCGGATCCAACAGTACATCAGAAGGATCATACACCATGACCAAGTAGGATTTATCCCAGGAATGCAAGGATGGTACAACATCCGTAAATCAATAAACGTAATACATCACATAAACAAATTGAAAGAAAAAAACCACATGGTCATATCAATTGATGCAGAAAAAGCATTCGACAAAATCCAACACCCATTTTTGATAAAAACTCTCAGCAAGGTGGGAATAGAAGGATCATACCTCAACATAATAAAAGCCATATATGACAGGCCCACAGCCAACATCATACTCAATGGACAAAAACTAACACCATTTCCCCTAAGAACAGGAACAAGACAAGGATGCCCACTCTCACCACTCCTGTTCAACATAGTCCTGGAAGTATTAGCCATTGCAATTAGACAAGAAGAAGAAATAAAAGGCATCCAAATTGGAAAAGAGGAAGTAAAACTGTCCTTATTTGCAGACGACATGATATTATACATACAAAACCCTAGAGACTCCATCAAAAAACTACTAGACTTAATACATGAATTTGGCAATGTAGCAGGATACAAAATTAACCCCAAGAAATCTGAGGCATTTCTATACACCAATAGTGAACTTTCAGAAAGAGAGATTATAAAAACAATCCCATTTACCATCGCACCAAAAAAATTAAGATACCTAGGAATAAACTTAACTAAAGAGGTAAAAGACCTCTACTCAGAAAACTACAGGACGTTAAAAAAAGAGATAGAGGAAGACATAAAGAGATGGAAGAACATACCATGTTCTTGGATTGGTAGAATCAACATCATTAAAATGTCCATACTACCCAAAGCAATCTATAAATTCAACGCACTTCCCATTAAAATACCAATGGCCTACTTCAAAGATCTAGAACGAACTCTCCAAAAATTCATCTGGAATAAAAAAAGACCCCGAATAGCTGCAGCGATCCTGAGAAAGAACAAAGTAGGTGGGATCTCAATGCCAGATATCAAGCTGTATTACAAAGCCACTGTTCTCAAAACTGCCTGGTACTGGCACAAGAACAGACATATAGATCAGTGGAATAGAATAGAGAGTCCAGAAATTAGCCCGAACCAATATGCTCAATTAATATTTGACAAAGGAGGCAAGAACATACAATGGAGCCAAGATAGTCTCTTCAATAAATGGTGTTGGGAAAATTGGACAGATATATGCAAGAAAATGAAACTAGACCACCAACTTACACCATACACAAAAATAAACTCAAAATGGATAAAGGACTTAAATGTACGACAGGAAACCATAAAAATTCTAGAAGAATCCAGGGGGCCCGAGGACAGGGAGAGCCCAGCAGCTCCCCCCTCCCCCCCCCTCTTTTTTTTAACATATCTTGTTGGTTGGGATGCTAACTTTGATTGTCTTCGAGGAGGGTCACTGGGGAGAAGATGCTGTGACCTGTGACCTCTCTCTGGTCTCTGAATGTCTCCTCTCCCAGGCTCACCAGAGCGCCAGATCCCACCCCGTGGCGTGTGGACAGAGTGGGTGATAAATTGGTGCTGATGGTGATTGTCCCTCCTCTCAGATAGCGCAGTTGGAAGGGCCTCAGGCATCAGCTAAGACCAGAGTGAACTGTGTCCCTACCATTGGAACTGACCGCCCGGGGGACAGCGGTGCCTGGCCCTGGGCTGCCGGTGTCCCTGCCCTCCCCGGGCAGTCCGAGGGCTCCTGTGAGCACAACACGAAACCACCAATGAGTCTCACTGCCGTTTCCTGGTTTCCTGTGCGGGGAGTGGAGGGGGAGACCGCTGCGGCCCAGCAGGATGCAGTGACCGCGTGGGCCACCAGGGAGGGGCAGCAGGCCCAGGAGTTTCAGCCGTGGCCCATGGCTCTCATTCTTCAAAAGCGTGGCCTTGCCCTGGCCGGTTTGGCTGAGTGGATAGAGCATCGGCCTGCGGACCAAAAAGTCCCAGGTTCGATTCCGGTCAAGGGCACATGCCTGGGCTCAGTTCCCAGTAGGGGACGTGCAGGAGGCAGCCAATGGAGGAGTCTCTCATCATTGATGTTTCTCTCTCTCTCTCTCTCCCCCCCTCTCTCCCCCTTCCTCTCTGAAATCAATAAAAATATTAAAAAAAAAAAAAAAAAACAAAAAAAAAATAAAAAAATAAAAAAAAATAAATTTGTGGGTGGAAGAAATGAACAGAAAATGTGTTGTTCCAGAAAGCATTGAGCCTATACAAAGACTTCAGCATGGAAGCCCCTGAAATGACACCAGGCCATATACTGCAATTAAAGATGGTGATTACACAGATCAGGAATAGGTCTCACATCATCATGAGAAGGGTGTGCAGTACAATAAGATATTTTGAGAGAGAGAGACCAGATTCACATAATTTTATTACAGCATATTGTTATAATTATTGTATTGTTATTGTTGTTAATCTCTTACTATGCCTAATTTATAAATTAAACTTTATCACAGGTATATATAGGAAAAACTATATATATATATATTTTTTTTTTTCCTATACATACGGCAATCCCGAACCCCCACTAGCACCCACCTTGGCTGGCCTGGCGCCTGTGGGCTGGGGGGAGCCCCTACATTGAGCATCTGCCCCTTGATGGTCAGTGCACATCATAGCGACCGGTTGTTCTGCCAGTCGTTCTGCCATTCAGTCAATTTGCATATTAGGCTCTTATTATATAGGATTGTTATAATTGTTCTATTTTATTATTAGTTATTGCTGTTAATCTCTTACTGTGCCTAACTTATAAATTAAACTTTATCAGAGGTATGTATGTATATATATATATATATATATATATGGTTCAGTACTATCTGCGGTTTCAGGCATCAGATACTGGGGGCTTAGAACCTATCCCTCCATGAATAAATAAACCTTAAAAACACTGCTATAAGCTAATGGAATCAGGAAAAATAAAAGCCTTAGGAAAATAAGCTTATTTCAATGAACCCATCGCACAAGTGTATGTGTACACACACACACACACACACACACTTACTCTCTCTCTCTCTTTCTCTCTCATCTGCCAAGTTACTTTTCAAGCCAATATATTGCTAGTCAGTCACCTTGGTTATAAACACACTGGTGATGCTTTCTGGGTTATCGCCTTCCGGATTGGGAGGTCCTAAGAGCTGCTCTCCTTCCCCCTTCTCAAAGCTGTATAAGAAAGCAGGATTCAAGATATGCTGCAGAACCTACAAAAAATAATAATAATTTACAATAATGGAAAAGGAAAACAAAGCCATGTTCTTTTATTTCTTTAATAAGGTGGGCAGGCCCACAAGTTTGGTCATATTGTAACCCATAAAATTAAAACTCAATCAAGGTTACAACTGATAATCTTGACTTTTATTCAAATGGTCAATTGGAAAGGTTGGTTGAAAACTTGAGGAAAAGAGACGTCAGTTTGTTTTACTTTTCTCACTTCCAACAAGTCATTTTCTAAAACCAAAGTAACCACACCTAAAACCTGTATTATTTTATTAACTAACTAGAGGCCTGGTGCACAATCGGGGACGGGGAGAGATGTGGGAGGTTGGCCAGCCTGGGAGGGACCACGGGAGGGCATGTCCAGGCTGTGTCACTCAGTCCCGATTGGCCAGACTCCAGCAGCAAGCTAACCTACTTGTCGGAGCGTCTGCCCCCTGGTGGTCAGTGCACATCATAGCGAGCGGTTGAGCGGCCTTAGCATATCATTAGCATATTATGCTTTGATTGGTTGAATAGCTGACCAGTAGACCGGACACTTAGCATATTAGGCTTTTATTATAGGATATCACCCCAATAAATTCAATTTAAAAAAGTAAAAGCTATGTAACTAACAAACTTCTTTCCAACACCGGTTCTCTGTTGAATCTCTTATGTTTCTCAACAATGGCATTTTCCTCATAAATAGTCCAGATTACTATTTAAGTGTCAACAGAGACACAACAGAACATAAACAGTGTCCTTGGTTCCCTAGAATATCAGCTCAAAACCCATGGCTTCTGCTGTGCAACAGCGGGACTCACCTTGGCTTTCAGTTCATCTCCAAAGTTGGGGTCACTGAAATCCACAAAGTGAAAGAACAGGGCACGTTTTTGAGCAATGCTATAATTTTTGGGAATCTCTTCCTCCATATACTCTTTTAAGAATGTCATGTTGCAGAGAAAACGACCAGTAAAGGCTCGGAGCAGCTGGAACAGCAATTCTATGTCTCCATAATTCCTTCTGAAGGGTCGAATAAGAATATAGGTTAAATTGTGGAAAACTTCCTAACTTGTTTTAAACAGCTAAGTCATAACCATTCTCTATATCAATGAACCACACTATACGCAAATAAGTAAACACTGCTTATTGGATAAATTAAGTCACTTGATATAAAGCACAACATGTGTACCCACTTGCAATAATTCAGCAGACAATAGGCCAGCAGCTTGGGCTCCTTCCAGTTTGTGGCAGCCATGTTCTCCTTACGGTGTCTTTCTTGAAAGGTTTCACTGATCCACACGCGTCTCAGCTGGCTCACCAGAGAATGCTGATTGGCCAGCCAGGAGTCATTGTTTTTAACTATAATACTTATGATCTGTCAAAGAAGAGACAATTAGGGAACTGGCAGGGTTCTCTGTGTTTCAACTTTTAAGATTTCAGGTGTCTAATGAAGAGACACTACCTTGATGGCCTGAAACTGAAGATCCAGGCGCATTGTGCTGGTGCTGGGCGAGCCAGGGCGCATGGCAGTCTGAGCGCCGCCAGGCAGCAGCAGAGTGATGAACCTGTTGGGGTTAGCAGCCAGCACATCTCGAAGAGGTCTGGCATCTTTGTGTTTTAAAAAACTCTAAAAACAAAATAAAACAAGCTGTTCTAAGCTAATAAAAAAAAAATCACAAAAGATTTAGGTATTAACTCTAAGGTTCTTTCTAAATCTTTCTAGGCAGGCTAAAAAAACAACACTGTAAATACCCTTTTTTAAAAAAAAATACTTTTTGGTGCGAGCTCTCCCTCCCAGCACACTGTGCACCTTTCCCCTCCCACAGGCATGCATTTCCTAAACTTGCATCCAAGGGAGGAATAGGCCACAGCAGTTCATCCCAGGCAAACCCCCTGACCCTGTCCCCTAGACCCCCTTTTCTCTGACTTCTTAGTGAGCCAAAGCAGCCCAGCCTAGGCTCATTTCCCCACCTAGTCCCTCTCCTGCTGCTTCTTCCATCCTAGACCCTTCCTTGTTTCACTGTCCCCAGCTTTTAATAAATGTACTCTAAAATTTTTTAAAATGCTTTTTTACCAGTAATTACACTTTATGATTATGATTCTGATAATCCTATCAGCTCATTCATTTGTTACCACCACCAAAATCTACAGAGAGGGATTCCTGGACTTGAGCTCTTTATATACACAACAGTGATGTTTCTAATATTCAAATATATTAGAGAAAATGAAAGCCTGACAGTGAACAATGAGATATGAATTTCAGATTCTGAAAGTACACTGGCTGACAAAAATTTGCAGGGACACCCAACTCCAGCTCCTCGCACTCCTACCATAAACATTCTGCTCCACTGAGGATCATTCAATGTTGCCTCCATCATGAACAGCTCCACTGTCTGGGAAGGGTGCCGAGTCAGGAACTTGATCAGAGGCTCTCTGAAGGGACTGCCAGCCTAGAAAATACATGATTAAAACATCTTCTCAGGGCTTGAGGCTTCTGTTGGTCTACCAACCTAACATGGTAGGAGTATACATTTCTTTTCTTTTTTGGGGGAGGCAGGGGGAAAGAGGTAGAAACATGGACTTGCTGTTCCACTCATACATGCATTCATTGGTTGATTCTTATATGTGCCCTGGTGGGGGACTGAGCCTGCAACCCTGGGTGTATTGGGATGACACTCTAACCAACTAAGCTAGCAGCCAGGGCTAGAAGTATACATTTCTCCCCCTTGTAACTGTTTATATACTAACAACCATAGCAAATAGTAATATCTAACATCTTTATATTTTTAAGATTAGTCTATTTAAAATATAACAAAGTGAAAATATTATAAGCAACAGATGGAGGAAGAATCAGAATTAATCCTATATTTGACCATTACCTCAATCAACATCGCCCGTTCTGTTTTCATCACAACCTCTAACAAAGGCTTGACCAGAGTTTGAGGTGCAGCTGGGATCAGATGAAAAAGGTTTATAATTGCTGAACAAATTTTCATTTCCTAATGAAGAAAATCAGAAATTACAAAATAGGCCAATTAATTTCACTAGCTAGAAATATCAAAATTACTACAGACCATACTATGGTCTAATTGCATCTGCAAGGCTAGCCACCAGAAGCAAAGAATTAACATGTAAAAAGCACAACTTACCAATCCCACATTATAGCTGTAGCCTAAAGAAACTAACTGCCCTTGGCCTTCATATTTCATCTCGAGGAGATGGGGGGCTGACTGTGCACCCGGCGTGACTGGGCTGTTTGTCTCTCACACTCTGACTAGTGTTGGAAGTGGCCTGATGATTGCCTAGGCTCCTCATGGAGGAGGGGGTGACCATGCCTATGGCTGTAAGTGGAAGGATTCCCTCAGTTTGCTGTGACATCATGGGGTCTTCCCAATGTACTAAGCTCTGAAGGCAAAGACTTATTTTGCCCTCAAAACTTAGCACAAAGTCCTAAAAAATACTTAAGTATTTACCCTGGAAATCAAATATCAATGTAAATAAATGACTGGCCATGGCACTAATTATTTGTCAACCAGGCATAAAATAAAGCTGACAACTGCTTTTATTGAATCTTAGTGAAAAATGTGAAACACCAAGCATTTTGCATTTTTAAATGTGCTAACAGCTCAGTGGCCGATTACTGAGTGCCAATCCAACTTTCCCTTCTCATTTTCAGTTCCCCCAATTTCGTGTCTGCGATTCTAGGGAAATCCCCATGAACACAGAAGGGAAGACTCCCTGATGCACCACCCTGCATGGTGTGCAATAGGTTGTCCATTACTCTAAACACAGTAAAATGGGGATGATAAACACTAGTCAGGAGGGACCACATCCCACAGCATTTGAGATATTTTTTCAAAAGCCTCTTTAAACCAAAAGGCAAAACAGTGAGATGGGTAAGAAATGAGAAAAATCAGCTCACTGTCACCTCATACCCATACCATCTCTAGAGTTCTTGTCTACAGTCTTTTCAAATCTTGGGACAGAACAAGTTCTATCCTGAAATTAGAATAACATTCTAGTAATGGTTTTATATTATAGTTTTTTGTTTTCAAAGCACTGTTACAAAGTCATTTCTTTTGGTCTTCCTATTCCATTAGAAGATAGGAAATGACGTATTATCACTCATCCCCATTTTACAGAAGAGGGAAACCTTAGAGTTTGTCTATTCAAAGTCACAGTGTTGTCACTACATCAGTGTGGTGTGTGTGAACAAGAGATGCAGGGGACTGGGTGCAGGGGAGCAAGGAAGTTCTAAAATTCAAGACAGTCCGTCAGTGTAACTGTATCACACCTCCCAATTTCTAGCAGGATTATATATTCTTTGTGGAGTTTCCTCTCCAGAGGTTGTTAGATGTATGAGTTCAAACGAACTATGACAGCAAAATCCAACAAAATCTTAAATATTGAGATGCTGATATTCTAACATGTAGAAAACCAAAGAACTTAGAATCTTGCTTAAAACATCCTAAAAGAAAACATGCGTGACACCCAGACAGTTCACAGCAATGATACTAATATAACTCTGCCACAGACAGACAATACGGCTCACTGCACTCAAAGGCACAATGCACTCTGTCCACCACAGAACCACAAGTCACAGCAAAACCAAATACGACCACGACCCCCTCCTGCGCCTCCACTGAAATTCTCACCTCTACCCCTTCCATGGCAGGCTGAACCAAAACAAAAATTACAGCATGAAAAAATGCAACAAAAAGGTAAAAAGAAAAGAAAAGAAAATATAAACTGTTCTTCACATTGCAAGTCATAAACTGACTTTTAATAGGTTGTTCTCACCTCAAACTGACAGAATGGAGACAAGGAACATCTCCCGCACTCTGAAATGCTTTCCTGAGGATGGGGAGGAAAATCATCTTTTTTCTATTTATGTTATTTACATTAAAAATTCCCATATACTCATACACAGTCAGGGTTATTGGGGTAAACAAGACAGTAAAGATACAATTATCAGAAAGCACACAATAATTAGTAATTGCTCAACAGCAAAACAAAAAAACAAACGAAAAACACCTTCCACCCTTCAGATGTCAAACACAGCCCTCTGACAGTGTCGAATAGAGTGTATTCCTTCCATACATCAAATTTTAAAATACAGAATTTTTAAATTCTTGTCTAGAGGAGAAACTGTAAGATTTTGCTGTGTGCAAATACATTTAGATAACTCTTTTGTTTAGGGGGAATATTTTAAGCTTTTTTGTGAAGTGCTAAGAGATTTTTAAAAACCTCTTTCCCAGCTAAAGTCTTCTAGAAGAGTACCAGGGGGCTTAAGCCTCATCAGTAGGCATGTCTGAGATCCCCACACCCAGGAGAACCCACAGGCTATGACTGGATACCTGAGCAATCTTGTCAAGTAAAGATTGCATGTATGCGTACATGTTAGATGTATGTGTATGTGTATTGTGCATGTTGGATGTATGTGTATGTGTATTGTGCATGCGTGCATGAGTGTTGGGGGGGGGGTGTGGAGACATGGCATAACATGCCATGAGTTCTGCCCTGTAAGTTCAATGCTAAACAGGCAAGCTTTCCTAAACATGATGATGTACAAATCTCTGATCATTAGGGGTGCCCAGCATTACAAAGCTTTATTTTTAGTCAACTATTTAACATGTCTTCAGTTATAGTTTCTCAATGAGGCAATATTATTTGGTGATTTGACCAAATAGGAACAAACTACTTTCCAAGATCTACTGCCAATCCTGGGCCGCATGCATAAAAAATAACCAGGGCTCAAGAGCAGAAAGGCAAGGCTTGGCCCTGGACTGAGGTGATGGAGCCATGGCCATGCTGCCTGTGGATCTCAAACACCATGTCCTGGGTTCAGACCTGGGGCCTCTCTCACACAGCTGGGTGTTTCCAAGCAGCTCAGGGAATACACTCATCCGACAACCAACATGTTTCATTGAGCAGGAACAAAGACTTCCCGACACCCACCGCTCCGTCCCCTATGCAGTGCCCCCACCCCGAACCCTTCCAAACAACTTGATGTAAAAGTTTGTGGAATCTTTTTGATCTAACATAAGTCATTCATCTACCCACGAGGTTTTTTTAATGTTTATTCTGGAATGGCTGTGTGTTTCAGATAATTAACAGTTTACTGTGAAGACAAATATAAAATTTACAGCAAAAATACCTAAGAGATGAAAGATGGGAAGGAAAAGCACAGAAGCACTTGCACCTACTTCCAAGAGCTTAGGGTTTAAAAATACACTCTGCTCTCCCCCACGAAGTTTCCCTGACTTGATTCCTGTTTATATAAATAACAAACCTTCAAAGAGGTCACGGATGGTATACCAATCCTAAAAAAGTTAAAAATCCTGGTTTAGTTTTGCTTAGTTTGCTCTTTAGAAGCAGCAAGAAACAAATAAGACTTACACAAATAAAACACTTGACACAGAATGGTCAAAACAAAGCATATAAAGCCAAAAAAAAAAAAAATCAAGTTGGGATGAAACACAGCATCCGACAAACAGGCACAGGAGGACAAAAAGCCACGTTAACTATGCCTCTGCAGAGCTGCAGAATTCTCTCCTCAGGACACAATGGCACCAGAAAACAGAAACTTGGCAAAACACAACCTCACTGACAGGACAAGCACCAACTTAAAAAATATTTTAAAGAAATAGTAACATGTACAGGTAAAATTAGAGTCAAAACAACAAGAACCATTCATTTTTAAGAGGCAAAATCTTTAATGACTAACATAGAATGCTCAAAAAGATTTAACTAAGTGGTTTTCCCTCAAAACCATAAATGTGGGTTTTGAAGTACTAGCCATTTGACTTTTGCCAAACAACTGGGGTGGGGTATTTAGACCTAGAAAACATAAAATTATTTTATTTTTATGTAATGTCTTATTACAATCTCTTTAATGCTTGAAATCCTAAAATCACTCCTTGGTTTTATGAGGCAATGATGATGGAAAGCAATGGAAAACAACAGCAGAGGAGGGCACCACCATGCAAACAGCAGCTGCCAAGGACAGTCTAGAAAATACACTTAGTTCACTTTAACGCAAAAATAGTACAATTCAAATACTAACATTTCAAGCTTCCGAGAATTCTCAGCAACAAAAATGTCATATTAAAGTGAACAAAGGGAGATTTTAAAGAAGCATAAAAAAAGAATGTTTTCAGCAATCAAGAGAAATTTTTTAAATGTAATGCTAATAAAATGTTTAACAATTTAAACGGACTACAATCATATAAAACTAGATTCTGATATGAACACTGACTGTGGCAGGGCCGACAGGGTGGCCCTTCCCAGAAACAAACAAGTCACTCACGTTTCCGTCGCTCCTCTGGCCCCCTTTATGGGTGAGGACCACCACTTCCATCCACTTTCGCAGATGTTGCTGTTGAAAAAAATACATCCTTAGACATTTCTTCCTCACAACAGGAGCATTTCAATTCCAAAATGCTGCTTTTAGTGAAAACACATATATAATCATTCATTTCCATCATCTTTAATGTGAGAACGGCAGTGTTTCTGTTACTGAAATAGCCCAACCATTCAACTAGTGATGGGAATAACTGGCATTTGTTTACGTTCTATAAAGAAAGGCTGAAACCACCCTGCTACAGAAGAAAACACCCTGAAACCTGCCATTCCAATATCAGGATGTTTACTCCTGTCCATCATTCCTGCTGTCACCTTATGACCCTGGTACTTTACGTCACAGCTGTTCACGGAGTGCTGCCATGCTCCCAGCACCGAAGCCTTAAGCTGTTAACCGCAAAAGCTAATCATGAGGGAAAACAAAGGCTCAGAGTCTGGGCACAGTTCTGAAGGACATGAGTAAAGAAGGGCACCACAACTGGCACAGCCCAGTGGACACAGGATACGACAGAAAGACCCAAGCCAAACACAAAGCACCAGCCACACACGCCCAGGATGGACTCGGGCGAGATGGTGCCAGATGAAAATGGCTGAACAGACAGTAACTTCAATCATTCTTTATCCAAGTACATCAACTCTCTCTGCTTTTAGAGGATTTTTAACCACTCAGAAAATGTCTATATTGCCAGAGAAAGGAAAAAATCCCCCAAACCTATGTAACTTTGTTTTAGGGGAAAAGATTCCTAAACTTAGTCAGAAACCACAGACTGTGAGGCAGTCTCTTCACACTGTTCTTAAAAGATCGGGTAACAAATCACTGAAGGAATTCCCAGCTAACAGCAAATCTGAAGGGTTAGATTAGGGGTAAAAAATGCAAAAAACAATCAAGTTGCTTCAGGCAGGCAGCAAAGATTGCAACAAATGACAGCTGACAGAGTTGGAAGAGACAAACAGTAAAAAAGGGGGCAAATACAAAAACATTAGGACATTAAAAAGATATGCACAAATCTCATATATGAAAGCACCAATAGTTGTAATAGTCTATAAGATAACGTGTATACTTGTGCTCTGACTAGGAAGTGATTAATATCACTTACTTTAACCACACTTGTGAGTGTATGAGTATAAACTGGTAGGTATGTATGTGCATTACATATATTTGGAATCTTAAAGAGAAGGGTTCTTCCAATTTGGAAAATTCACTTCCATATAATATTGCTTCCCACTCACACTCTTCCATTAGGGCATCACAGTTTCTAGGGCCAATCATAATATTATTACCAATTCCCAATTAGGAGTTTGGGTCACTGTTCATTTTTTAGGTGTCTATAAAGAAGCTAGTAGGTGAGGTAAAAAGTTGTGTGGTTTTCATATACACATATATCTATACTCCGTAACACACTATATCTATATCTAAGTCTAACTATCTGCTCACTCCTGTTTACATCTGAGTGAAAGGTATATCAAACAAAACCAAATTTAAAAAAAAAAAACCCACCTCTAGTATCTTAAATATCTATATGGCCAAAGGCTATTTATGAAAAATACATGTACGTTTGCAGTATTTATAAGTGTTTATTTACCAGAAACAAAATCAAATACTAAGAAAATTAATAGCTGAATCTCCTTCACCTGCTTACACTTCAAATTTAAACATTGCCAAACAGATTTTATTTGCATCATTTCCCTGATAATTCTAAAAACCCAAAGGATTTCTAAAGTTCTTACAAGTTTTCCACTGTATCATCGTCTGTAAAGCAAAAGACTGGGAATAATCTAGATCAGGTGTGGGGAACATCCGGCCCTTGGGCCATACCATGGGCCCTATAAGCCCTGTGAAATCATTTGGTCTCGCCGAAGCCTGTTTGGCTCAGTGGATAGAGCGTTGGCCTGCAGACTGAAAGGTCCCAGGTTCGATTCCGGTCAAGGGCATGTACCTGGGTTGCGGGCACATCCCCAGTGGGGGATGTGCAGGAGGCAGCTGATCGATGTTTCTCTCTCATCGATGTTTCTAACTATCTCTCTCTCTCCCTTCCTCTCTGTAAAAAATCAATAAAATATATTGAAAAAAAAAATCATTTGGTCTGGCCCCAGCAAGGCATTAGGGGGGAATTAATTAAATGTTTGATCAAATACAGCAGGTTAATTTTCAAGTTGATAATTTTGTGTGGCCCATGAATGATGCTATAAATATCCAAATGGCCCCTGGCAGAAAAAAGGTTCCACACCTCTAATCTAGAAGGTCATCAGTGGGGGCCTGGTTACATAAATGAGGGCATGGCCACATAAGGATTATTGTCATCACAAAACAGAATGAAGAAGCATTTTATGTTCTGATGAAATGGTGGGGTAGTAGATAGGAAAAGTAAGAACTGTGATTATATTATCCTTCCTTTTGTGGGAAACAAAAGAATATACACATGTCCTATTACAAATGTAAAAGCCTCCAGAAGGAAACTGTTAACACTGGGTGTCTCTGGGAAGGGGGTGGAGAGTTGGAGGACAGGAGGGATACTTTCACAGCATACCCTTCCATACCCTATGAATTTTAAACCATGTAAATATATTACTTACTTAAAAAAATAATTCCAATTTTCAGGTTTATTACATGCATTTAGCTTACCATCATCTGATCACAGAATTTATCATTGAAGGAGTTTGGGAAGAGCCTGGTAACCGAAGTCAGACGATTCACAACATTCAGCGTCAAACTTCGATAATCCCCCAGCATCATCAACAAAGGTCGCATATGTGTGTGGATTTGATCTACTTCTATGGTAGCACCTTCTAAAAACTATTTTAAAAGAAAGGTTACAAATGAAAACAGATAACAGACTATACTTTAGAATAGAATAGAACTTATGTGCGACTCTACCAGCAAGTTTCTGTGTTCCTTGAAAAAATGAAACATTAAACATATCTATTGACTAGTCATTGCTGTATAATATTTTTAAAGGTTTGGTATGACTATGGAACCAGTAGAGACATTATTACAATCCAGTGGATATTAACGGGCAGATTTCCAGGCACACAGACAAGGTAAATAGAACTCCTAAACAGAATTCACACACACACACACACACACACACACACACACACACACCCCTCACCTTTCGCATGCAGGCTTCTCCAGCCTCCTGGAGCTCACTATTTGTGGAATTAAGTGCTTTGAAGAGTGCAGCAATGATCTTCTCTCTGGACTGAGGAAGGTAATTGCAGGCAGCAAGTGCATCTTTAGGGAGAAAAAGTAATATGATCTCATTATTAACCTGAAAATACATGAACATATTGCTTATCTAAAGGCTCTTACCAGCCCTGGCCAGTTTGGCTTAGTAAACAAGAGCATTGGCCCTAGGACCAAAAGGCCCTGGGTTCAATTCCAGTCAAATGCATGTACCTGGGTCATGGGCTCGATTCCCAGTAGGGGGCATACAGGAGGCAGCCAATCAATGATTCTCTCTCATCATTGATGTTTCTGTCTCTCTCCCTCTCCCTTCCTCTCTGAAATCAATAAAAATAAAAAGGTACATCTTTAAAAATAAATAAATAAAGGCTCTTACCCACAAAAATTATGTGTCACTAAACCTCTTTCCTAGTATCTGACCTTGAGAAAGACAAAAAGACCACATGATCTTCTACCGACATTATCTAAGGGTGAAATCAACAGCCAGAAGGGCCATGACAAATTTTACATTGTCCAGATAGGAGGGAGAGGGCAGAAGAGGGAAGAAAGAAGGTCCCCAATGACACTGCTGCCCCCAAGACATCTTCATACAGGGTGAGCATGGCTGACCTGTGGTCAGATGCATGCTGAATTCATGAAGAGGGCATGGCCTTGATGAAAGGAAGAGACACACACACAACCAGGCTTCGCTCCACTATTCATATCTAATCAGGCAGCCTCCTCCCAACTTGAGAGACTTTGAAAATACAAATATTCTGAGGAAAGTAGACACACCTCAATCTTATGCTCATTAGGAGAGAACAGCCTAGCCCTGGCTGGTGTGGCTCAGTGGAAGAGCATCGGGCCAGTGCATCAAAGGGTCACAGGTTCAATTCCTGGTCAAGGGCACATACCTGGGTTGCCGGTTCATTCCCACCCTGGTTGGGACATGTGTGCGAGGCAACTAATCAATGTGTCTC
>NW_005357764.1:2558338-2575602 GCF_000412655.1 Myotis brandtii | reverse complement strand
CTCCCTTCCACACTCTCTAAAAATCAACAGAAAAAATATCCTCAGGTGAGGCTTACCAACAACAAAAAGAGAGAGAACATCCTAGCAAGAGGACCATATTGCTAACAGGAATGTCTGAGGGCACCCCAAAGAAAAAATCCCAACTCAGAAAAAGTGAGAAGCTGGCAAACATCCCTGCTCTGCACCTCCCTCACTCTGGCTTACTTTGTCTTAAACACCCCACCCAGCCCCATCCTCAAGCTTGGATATTATATTCTCTGTTTCTCAGCTTCTCTATCGCTAATTCAAGGATTCTGACAATAATTTATTAAGGGTATAAATATCAATAGATCAAGAGACAAAGTCAACTTAAAAAACCTGTATTGGGTAATACCAAAAAGGGGAGGAAATGACTGTTTCTAAGCACAAGGGTGAGTACTGACCTAGTATATTTTTTTAAACTTAACACAATTCCTGTACTAAACACTGATAACTAAAATTCAGGAAAATCTAGAGCCAGCAGGATTCTCAGATGCTTCTGAATCATTACAAAGTCTATAAAGAATGTTGTATATCTTACTAAATACTCTGTTGGATGAAAATGGTAATATATGAATGGTAGGACAACTCTGTTAAACCAGAATATTAGGTTCATAGAACTATAAATAGTTTATTAAATAGTAAAATTCAATTTACTATAGAATAAGAAATTATTTAAATCCTAACAATCTATATAATCCACTGACATCTCATTATCTAGTTTGATAAATACACACATAGTTTTTGATCCCACCTTAAAAACAACACAAGAAGCCAAAAAAAAAAAAAAATTAAACAACATAAAAGGCCACTGTCCCCTTTCACTTTTATCCCCAGTAACTTGTTTCAGATTTATATGAACTTACTTAGTGCTGCAATTCTCAAAGGCACGAGTGATGGAAGACTTTTGTAACAGGGCAGCTTTGTTAAAGCTGAATCTTCAGCCTCACACAAATTCAAAAGCTGCAAAAGATAAAGCAATGTAATTTAGCCTGCTCTTACTGTAATGACATAATAACCTTACAAATAAAAGAGCACAGCAATCTTCCACACATCCCACAACACAATTAACTGACAAACTGAACTCAAATTCCAAAGAATTTTATTCCAGGTCAAGGGCATGTACCTTGGTTGCAGGTTCATCCCCATCCCCGGTCAGGTGTGGGAGGCAACCAATCCATGTGTTTCTCTCACATCCATGTTTCTCTTTCTCTCTCTCCTACTTTCACTATAAGTAAATGGAAAAAAAATATCCTCAGAGGTAAGCATTAAAAAAAAAAGAATTAGCCCTAACCGGTTTGGCTCAGTGGATAGAGCGTAGGCCTGCGGACTGAAGGGTCCCAGGTTCGATTCCGGTCAAGGGCATGTACTTTGGTTGCGGGCACATACCCAGTGGGGAGTGTGCAGGAGGCAGCTGATCGATGTTTCTCTCTCATCGATGTTTCTAACTCTCTATCCCTCTCCCTTCCTCTCTGTAAAAAATCAATAAAATATATTTTTTTAAAAGAATTAATGCTTATAATCTGTATCTAAAGATTAATTTCTGTTTATTACTGTCTACACACTGTAAACTGGGAAGTTTACAGTGGCAAACACTTGTAAGATGTCATCTGCCTCTGCCCATTATCTTGAATCAAGGGGCAAGTCAAGTCCACTAAGCAGCACGAGAACCCGGCAGGACAAGGCTCCAAAGTAACAGTCATGGTTCCCACCTATGATCTGCAGCTTCTCTGCTATGACCTTAGGTGTATACCAAATGCTCATGCTCAGTTTCTGTATCTTCAGGAGGTCAGAGCTACAGAGGGCATTCATGTGAAGTAAGGTCTCAACAGTGCCTGGCACGTTTAAGTGACTAATAAACTCAGTAAACTGGCACTTGCTTGTGCTGTCTTATTCTGAGCACCAGCAGATGGGACAGTGACTAAAGCAGATGGTACAGTCTTAGCTCTAGATTACAACTTGAAGGCCCTGAAGAGCAAGTTTCCTTGGTAGAGGGCTAAGAGAGTTCAAAGGACTCAGGAAACACCCACCTTTTGTTGAACATCTGCAATCACTATGCCCACCTTCTCCCCAATCCCAGATGTAACATACGTGTGCCGAGTGCTGTGCCAGGCTATTGCTGGTTCCCTGTGGTCACTTCCCAGGCTTTCTCTGAGTGCTGCCTAACCAGTCTTCGTGCACAAAGACAGTTTACCAGACACACGTCATCACCATCCACACCACGCGTACCACCACCCCCCTACCTCTGTGTAGAACACCTTATGCTCCACCACGTTAAGATCCATTGTGAAGAGCCTGGGCTGCACTGTGGTACAGAACGTGCTCCCCTCCATCAGGCCGATCTGTGCGTTGGCAGGCTGGTGTCTGAGCAAATGCTTCTTAGGTGGGACCATATCCTGGAGGACCTAGGACAGGTAAGGAGGAACTACAACTAAACACATGCCCCTCAAAAAGGCTCTCATCACAATATTCTAAAGCAATTACCAATTTGAAAATCATAAGAGATTAAAGGTTATTACAGATGTCTTTTAATTAGGTGACAGAGAGATGTTTCATGTGCTAAAACTGGGCCATGGTTGTCTGATATACTTCATTCCTAAGGCTTCAGAGTAACCTCTCTTAAAACAAACAAACACAGCCCTGACCGGTTTGGCTCAGTGGATAGAGCATCAGCCTGCAGACTCAAGGGTCCCAGTTTCGATTCCGGTCAAGGGCATGTACCTTGGTTGTGGGCACATCCCCAGTAGGGAGCATGCAGGAAGCAGCTCATCGATGTTTCTCTCTCATCAATGTTTCTAACTCTCTATCCCTCTCCCTTCCTCTCTGTAAAAAATCAATAAAATATATATTTTTTTAAAAACACAAACAAACAAACACAAAACTACCAGATTGTGCTATACTGATCCAGGAAATCAACCTTCTATCCTCTTGACACTGGCCATTACCAATAGAACCATTAATATAAGCACACTGATTTTTACATATCTGAGGTTAAAAACAGCATATGTAATAGTATTCTGTAAAGTGGACACAAAATTATAAATTATGTATCCTCTAACTCTCAGATTTAAAAGGGAGAAAAAAGTCTCAAAAGTTTTGATCATGTTACCCTCGTTCTGGTGACAGAAATCTCACCTCTTTATGGGGTTCCATTATCACTGTCACACTTTTTCCAGTGACCTGGGCCAAAACTTGCAGTGAATGCATAGCCTGTTTCCTCACAGTGGAATTTGGAGAGGTGACTTCTCGAACCAAGTCGTGTGTCACGTGGTGAAAAGACTTTTCCTGAGCTGCCGCAATCTCTTCCGCTTTCTCCTCATCTTTTACATCTTTTAAAGGTGTCGCACACCTCATCAGAAGCTGCTCCAGGGTGGTTTTGGCCATGGCAACGGCCCCATTGGAAACCTGCAGGCCAAGGACTCCTTCGATCAAAAAGGGAACAATGCTGCCCAGGACACCCATGTTTCCTGCGCAACCTGCCTGCCATAAACACTGTCTCTAAGGGGGGTCACGCCCCTCGTGCCAACTACTTTAATAAGACTACTTCATAACTTCCATTAGGTACTTATAGGTAATTCCTGTGTCACTCAGAAAGGAAAACGTGGTGTAGACAGGATCTTTGTATTTACCAAACAGATAAGCTGGCGATGCCCAGATATTCTGCCTGCATATACGTTCATAAAGAATGCAGCGTCTGTGGAAATGCTGGACCATGTGCACTACTGAGCCCCAAGACAAGACTGAGGAGTGGTGCTTCCTTCACAGGTCACAGATGTTCTGTGGTAAGTTCTCTGGTTTCTGACTGCTCCTTATGAAGACAGATAGGTATCTGATAACCAGAGAAAACCTAGAGGGGTTCTGATCTGTCCTTTTATTGAAGGTGTTGTTATAAAACCTAAGCTTTTAGGAGAGCAAATTTGCAGAACTGACTCTTGCTACCTATTCTCCAGCAAATCAGCTTCTTGAGACAGCTTGGTTATAGGTTTGGAGCCACCATCACCTACCTCTCCAGTTAAGTCCATCATGACAAAGAGAAGCGCTTTGAGGAATGTCTGCTGGTTCTGCAGAACCCAAGTGAGAGGCAGCCGCTCCATGAGAAACTTAATGGACACCACACCCCCCAACTTTGCATACCAGGCCTGCTCATAACAACACGCACACAAGCGCTCCACAATGTAAGAAAACAGAGGCAGCTGGCATGCCTGGAGAGAAAAACAAACACAAACCTTAATGTGTTACTGCAATTCTTAAACTACCAGTTTCTAGAATGACACCCTCAGGTACAAACCCCACAAATAGGAGATCTGGCCTTACCCTCTCCTTTGAGCCCAGGATGATACTTGCAACATCAAATATCACAGCAAGAGCCACCTCTCCAATCTTGCAAAGTTCCTTTTCTTCATATGCCATACATATAGCTATGGCATCAATGAGAACCAATGGATCCATTCCTTTCGACCCGTTTTCTTCACTGTGAAACATGGCTGTGCTGGGCTGGCTGCCCACCTGGTAGCAAGGCAGCAAGAAAGGACCTGGAGGAGAGCACAGGGCGCATGAGAGAGAAGAGTATCCGCATACCAACATTCTTGTCCCTCAAACTGCAAAAGTACCTCATTTTCTTTTCTTTGAGGTTAGGAACTTAATACTTTAGACCAACTTCTATTAAACTCAATATTTTTAAACTAAGGAGTCTGATTTACACTAAGGTAATTTTTCTGAATGTTTTCCATTAAACACTGTATTACTTTCAGATTTCCTCAATCATAAGTCAAAAATGTATTAATTTAAAATAAGAACCACTCGCTGGTTTGGCTCAGTGGATAGAGCGTTGGCCTGTGGACTGAAGGGTCCCGGGTTCAATTCCAGTCAAGGGCACATGCCTGGGTTGCAGGCTCAATCCCCAGTAGGGGTGTGCAGGAGGAAGCTGATCAATGATTTTTCTATCTCTCTCTTTCCCTCTTCTTTCCTCTCTGAAAGCAATAAAAATATATTTTAAAAAATGGTTTATTTCTCCTAAATTATTCTCATGGCCAACTTTTAAAAAAAAGAAAAAAAGAGAGAGAGAACCACAATCAGATACCTTCTTTTTAAAAAGTCATTCAACAGGCCAAAGGGCAGAGCATGGGAATGACTATGGGTTACCCTCTGTACATTCCTGACATACATATAACAATCAAAAGCAACAGTTCACAAAAAAAAAAAAAAAAAAGCAACAACACCCAGGTATGACACCCAACATACACACAAAGAACAATCTGCCAGCAACTATTAATGCCTCACAGGTGCCTAGGACCCACAAGTTGGGAATTATCAAAAAACTTACAGGTCTGCTGGAAAGTTAACGTTAACACAGAAGAAACACTGAGAAACAATCTAAGTGCTAAATTGTACAGTACCAACTGTCCAGGCCAAGAGTTACGAGGGGAAAGTCCCACATGTTCTACAGCCTCAAGAAAGCCCATCATCGTTCTCCAGGGTGAGGGCTCTGAGGACATGCCCGAGTGCAGTGCTCCTCAAGGGCGTCCACTGGCCAGCACTAGCCTGGGAGGAGTTACACAAGTTGGGAGTAAGTGTTCAGAAACTTACATAGCACTGGGCAGCCCTGACAGTCCTACTGTCTTCTACCAAACCACCAGTCTGTAGTGGCTTAAAAATAAAGCCAAGAAGACAAACTCTGTCCTTCACACCCAGAGCCTGAGAACCCCTGCAGCAGAAGCAAGTAGCTATTCCAGGCAAAGAGAAGAGACGGGTGAGCATCCCAGGAGCAGAGATGAGCACTGCAAGGGAGCCTTCGAGGAGCTGGCTGAAGAGCAGAGAGGTGACGATGGAAAACACATGGAGGAAGGTCAGCAATAAGTATAACTGCAAACTGTCTCTGTTTACACAGCCAAGACTATTCAGCCCCCTTTTTCATAAAAACACAAAGGGCGGAAATACTGAGTGCATTTTATAGCCAACACTTGGAAACAATTTTCACAATACAGCACCCATTGCTGAAATACCAATGATCTTTTTCAAGTGGAAAATTAGAAAACAAAGGCCAAAAATCAATCAGCCAACCTCAGCTTCTCTGAAACACCACCATGTCCTGACCAAGTTTTTGAAGTCAAATAACCAGTTGCTTGGCCCCACTCACCACACTGCTGGGCAACTGCCACCATTGTGTAGTGGCGGATCAGGCTGGCTACAAAGGGCAGGGCGCTGGGCCGAAGATCTTTAATGACTGCAGACATGAATGCCCCAGTCAAAGCCTGCTCAAATGTCTTCCGAGCTGGAGTATCTTGTGCTTTGTAGCGATGTGATATGATGACATTAGGTATGGTCTTTTCTGTAAAACTGGAAGACAAAATTTAATCCACCATCATAACACCAAAGTCCTGAGCTGATGGCTTCACCATGACTTTTTTTTTTTATTTCAACCCACCCTCCTTCCTCATTCAGATAGGACCGAGTAAATTAATTTCTCTGCTTTAATTTCAGTATGAACACTTATAACCACTGATTCATCAAATATGTTCTACCTGATAGCAGCACAGGCAATGGATCAGAGGGAAATAACAAAAGGGCAGCAGATTCAACTTTTTATAATATTTCATTTTAGGTTTGAATTTATCTTTTATAATTAAACTAGTGGCCTAGTGCACGGATTCATGCACATTGAAAGGAAATTAATTAGAAGAAATATTTTAATATCGCTATTCACCCTTTCTCTATAATAGAAGTGTCAGAGATGAAAGAATATTAGTAAAATGTATATGACAACAATATATAAATTGATTGATAAACAATATGATATAAAAACAGACATGATATAAAACTAAAAACATGTTATAAAAACAATGATATAACAACATTGATAAAAACAGTAACTGATAAATTGATTAAACTTATTCTAATATTATCCTGTATACCACATTAAGAGTAAAAACACTTTCAGAGTGCTTGAATAATTTCCCTTGTCAATAAAAATATTTTTAGCCCTTGCCGGGTTGGCTCATGGATAGAGCGTCGGCCTGTGGATTGAAGGGTCCCAGGTTTGATTCCGGTCAAGGGCACATGCCTGGGTTACAGGCTCATCGCCAAGTAGGGGGTGTGCAGGAGACAGCTGATCCATGATTCTCTCATCATTGATGTTTCTCTCTCTCTCCCTCTCCCTTCCTCTCTGAAATCAATTTTTAAAAAAAGAAGAAAAAAAATAAAATTCTCATTACTGAGTTATTTAAATACATGTATATTTTTTTAAAGTAAAAGTTTGAAATACCTAAATGATTTTTTTAAAAATTTGCACATCAAATTTACTTTTGTTAAACTTCTTGTTTTTTTAATATATATTTTTTTTATTTTTAGATTTTTATTTAATATGTTCCATAAAACTCCCAGAGTTGTTTTTTTTTGCTCAATTTTTTTGCACAAGTATTTAGCTCAATTTGACGTTTGTTCTTTTCTATTATGATTCTTAACAGCTTTGAGAAATAAGTTATATACCATAGAATTCATTTATTTTAATTATATGGTTCAATGAGTTTTACATTTCTATAGTTGTACAACCATTACCACTATCCAATTTTAAGACATGTCACCCCAAAAAGTCAATCCCTCTCCCACCCCCATGCCAACCACTGACCACAACCTAAATTATAGGAGCAAAATACAAATATCAAATGACAAATATCTGGAGAAAGAAAATATCACTATGGACTGGAAAAGTAAAAGATCCACTGAGTGTGTATCACGTGACAGGCGCTGTGAATATAATGGTGGGCAGAAGAAAGAGAAAAGAGTATGACCCTTGGTTCTTGAAACTTCCAACCTAATGAGGAGTCAATCATAAAGGCAGATCACAACTGATAAATTCTAATACTCAAGCACCCAATTTCTCCCATTTTCTCTAAAAGCCAACAGAAGCATTATTAGGCAAATAACATGTCGTTTTCCTAACTAGAAGGAACATGCTCATAACATTAAGATATCTTAAAGGTCCTCTCCATCCCTCATTCCTGAAGCAAGGTATATTTAATTGCAGAGAATTAAATTACCAACATACTTAGGGTGTGCAAGCAGCTGGTAGAGAGCATGTTTATTGTCCTCTAGACTCATCATTGCCACCAGGAAGCACTTGATCACTTCCCACGCCTGCCTCCGGTAGTAGGGCTCAGTGTTGGCACTTTTCAGGCAGTCCAGAGCGGTTTCAATGGCCTATGACAACAAATAAAAACAAAAGTTATAGTTGGTACCAAATTACATGTCCTTGAAAGTCTTTCACTGAAAGCATTCGCAACACCCAAAAGAATCTTAATGCGTATTTTTTTCTCTTGAAGTGAGCAGAGTGGGACTTACACAGGGTAGCAAGTACTCCCTGTGTAAGACCTCCAGAGAAGGCGATGAAAGTATCATGAATAAGGAACTGCACAGTTCAAATTAAAATGTAAAATGGAGTTTACTAATTTTGTGCTTAAACAGCCAATGGGAGACTCCAGAAATTAAATGAGCCTATAAGAGTCCTTGTGGTAGATTTGCTGGATTAAACTAGACACTGGGTCATCTACACACTTATCAAGGTCCTCAAGAGAATAATGAACTTTCTGCAGACCACAGACTTTCCTGTGTCTAAGTTCAAAACTAGACAACTTTCCTAAGCTTTCACTAAATTCCTCTTTAAAAGAGAAAAAGGTTTACATCTTTTTTTGTTCAGAACACCTATATAGCTACACTCATATTTTTATCCTTTTCATTTCTATGAAATAGACCAGAAAGGCAGGGGAGGAACAATCACACAGAAAAATAATTTGAAGCCTTTAACAGCTAAGATATTAACTTAATGATAATTATATACATACTAGAGGCCCGGTGCACAAAAAGCCAGCCTGGATGAGGGGATGATGGCTGTTTGCAGCTGGTCACACCCCCTTCAGGGTGGGGGTCCCCACTGGGGTGCCTGGCCAGCCTGGATGAGGGGATGATGGCTGTTTGCAGCTGGTCACACCCCCTTCAGGGTGGGGGTCCCCACTGGGGTGCCTGGCCAGCCTGGATGAGGGGATGATGGCTGTTTGCAGCTGGTCACACCCCCTTCAGGGTGGGGGTCCCCACTGGGGTGCCTGGCCAGCCTGGATGAGGGGATGATGGCTGTTTGCAGCTGGTCACACCCCCTTCAGGGTGGGGGTCCCCACTGGGGTGCCTGGCCAGCCTGGATGAGGGGATGATGGCTGTTTGCAGCTGGTCACACCCCCTTCAGGGTGGGGGTCCCCACTGGGGTGCCTGGCCAGCCTGGATGAGGGGATGATGGCTGTTTGCAGCTGGTCACACCCCCTTCAGGGTGGGGGTCCCCACTGGGGTGCCTGGCCAGCCTGGATGAGGGGATGATGGCTGTTTGCAGCTGGTCACACCCCCTTCAGGGTGGGGGTCCCCACTGGGGTGCCTGGCCAGCCTGGATGAGGGGATGATGGCTGTTTGCAGCTGGTCACACCCCCTTCAGGGTGGGGGTCCCCACTGGGGTGCCTGGCCAGCCTGGATGAGGGGATGATGGCTGTTTGCAGCTGGTCACACCCCCTTCAGGGTGGGGGTCCCCACTGGGGTGCCTGGCCAGCCTGGATGAGGGGATGATGGCTGTTTGCAGCTGGTCACACCCCCTTCAGGGTGGGGGTCCCCACTGGGGTGCCTGGCCAGCCTGGATGAGGGGATGATGGCTGTTTGCAGCTGGTCACACCCCCTTCAGGGTGGGGGTCCCCACTGGGGTGCCTGGCCAGTCTGGGTGAGGGGCTGAGGGCTGCTTTCAGGCTGGCGGTTGTTGACTGAAGCTCCCAACCGCTCCTTTTTTTTCTCTTTTTTTTATTTTATTCTGGGCCAGCTTTAGCTCTGGCTCTAGCTCTGAGGCTTCGTATCTGGTTTGTTTGCCGTTCTATAATCGAAACAATGTATAACTTCAGCTCTGAGATCCCGGCAGGCTGAAAGCTGGTTTCTGGGGTTTTGTTTAGCTTCTTATTTGCAACATAGTACATAGTTGCTTAGAGTTGCAACTCAGAGGCCGGCAAGTCAGGCGGGGAACGTTGGAGTCTGCAGTCACTGGAGCAAGCAAGCCTCATGTTCGCTTCCAGCTGCCTGGCTGCCGGCCGCCATCTTGGCTGACAGTTAATTTGCATAAGGATATGCTGATTAGCCAATGGGAAGGGTAGCGGTCGTACGCTAATTACCATGTTTCTCTTTTATTAGTGTAGATGTATCAAAGAACTAATCTGTATCAAAATTAAACACTTATCCAGGCTCTGTGTGAGGAGCCAGAAAAAGAGCTGACAGGGACAGAGCCCTGCACTCCAGACCCAGCCAGGCGACAAAGCACACAGGGCCGCTCAGTGTGATACAGCTTCTTACCACATCACCCCAGCCGTGTGTCTGAGTCTTCTGGGGCATGGCAGAACTGTCGTTTCTCCTACTGCCTCTAATCTGGTCATTAATAGGTAATAAATCAATGTGAGGATAATTTTAGAAATTTTATTTTTAAGAATCAATGTAAGCTATGAGCCAATTACCCACTGAAAAAAAATAAATGACTGTTTTAACGGAAATTTACTGGCACTGGGGTTGGTCTCGCTGGTCATTCCCTTTGCCTAGTCGACTCCTTCAGCTCACTGGGCATGCCACGGCCCTGAGGATGCTGCCTGCTGGGAAAGGAGCTCCACAAGCACCATAAAGTTTCCATAAAGGTGCAGGAGGACTGTGGAAGCCTATCTTCAAAACCTGGGTTCTCCCACCCTAGCTGGTGTGGCTCAGTTGGTGGGAGCATCATCCCATACACCAAAAGGTGGCAGATTCAATTCCCAGTCAGGGCACATAACCAGTAGGGGGCGTGTAGGAGGCCGCTGATCAATGATTCTCTCTCATCATTGATGTTTCTATCCCTCTCTCTCTCTTCGTTCCTTTCTCTGAAATCAATAAAAACACTAAAAAAAAAAAACAAACCACTAAGTTCCAGGGCCAGGTGGGCAGGGCATCACCTTCTGGTCCCTCAGGAAAGATGGACCTGCTCAAGGGTCCAAAGCCTCAGGGGTAACACCCCTCCACTGGCCTCCTGGTGGTATGAAAGCTCCCTCACCCACCTATCTGGTCTCCAAATAAATCTCATTCTTCTTTGAGTTATAAATTCCCTCACAAAAAAGAGTACATGTTTTATTCACATATTTTCAAATAGGAATTCTTAAAAAGAAACTTATAGTATCATTAGAGGCCCGGTGCACAAAATTCGTGCACTGGGGGCGGGGGGGCGTGCATCCCTCAGCCCAGATTGCAAGAGGGCGCAGGCCAGGCCAAGGGACATCATCAGTGCATGATCGGGGCCAAGGAGGGACATGGGAGGTTGGCCAGCCAAGGAGGGACCGCAGGAGGGCTCCAGGGCGTGTCCCACCCTTCTCGCTCAGACCCCAGCAGCAAGCTAACCTACCAGTCAGAGCGTCTGCCCCTGGTAATCAGTGCACGTCATAGTGACTGGTCGACTGTCTGCCCCCTGGTGGTCAGTAAATGTCATAGCAAGCGGTTGAGCGGCCTTAGCATATCATTAGCATATTATGTTTTGATTGATTGGACGACTGGACGACCGGACACTTACCATATTAGACTTTTATTATATAGGATTAAGAAGCTCCCAGAGACTTCCAAATTTACCTTCTCCATTGGAAGCTGAAGAGATGCTTTACAATCGGAGAACTCCACTGTAACACTGGGGCCTTGAACTTCAGTCAAAACATAGTGCAGCTTCTGGGATTCCTTTAACATCTTCCTGTTACTGCCACCAAATTTACCAAGTACACGATAGGCTACATGAGAAATGCTATCAGCAGGATTGCGTAAAGTACGCCATAAAGCCTAGAAATCAACACGCTTTCATTAAAATCCTTTCAAAGTAATGCATTCACATGGCTCACAAATTAAAACCCAAAAGTTATAAAAGACTATACAGCAAAATTTCTTCCTTCTCTTTCCCCCAAACTAACAAATTCCCTTTCTTGGGAGAAGCCAATGTTATTGATCTTGTGTATTCTCCCAGAAAAAGTTTATGTCTTTACAAAAATGCATATATAAATAAAAACATTCTTCCATGCTCCTGAAGCACAAATGGTAGCATAGTAAATACTGCAGAGCTGAAAAGCAAGAAAACTAAGCAATATATAGCTTAGGCATCTTTACAAAATGGGATTGGGAGGAACATAGAGAGAAATGTGGTTTACTGGTAAGTTCTCATCCTGGGGTTAGATGGTAAGTTCTCAGATTTTTACTTCTATTAGGTTTTATAACTTCAAAACATGATATATAAATCATCTCATATATTTAAATTATCTTATACATTAGGAAGGATGGCAAAGGGGGAAAATGTGGATCATGTTGGGACCTGCATTATTAGGAAGAATAAATAATGTGTACCTTGTACACACATACTCAACTGTTCCATTTTCCATTTTCCCAGATAAATTATCATATCTTGAAAATTACCATAGTTCATTATTAAAATCTATTTCTTAAATCACCTTCTGAAACAATGCCCAATATTAGTGTCTAGCAATAATCAATAGAAAATCTTGGTACTTTCCTCTAAAGCAAAATTCCAATTTCTCTTATGTACCTGTAGGTCCAAAGAGGCTTCTCCTTAATAACTGCTGAGAGGTGTTGTCTAAATTCTCTCACCTCTACCCCCTCTACCTGGCCTACCTAATCCTCACTTATCTTCAGAAGTAACCTCTGCTTTACTCCCTGGGAGGGGCAGGTAGTGGGAATTAGTGTTTCTGTGCTTCTGATCTCCAAATTCTCACGTAGACTTAGCTGGTTGATGGAGCTAAAGTGAGACAGCTTATCCCACTTGCCCAGTGGATAGGTTACTGCTCCTCCAAAAGCAGCCAGGGACCTGTCTCTCCCTGGGGCTGTCTGCCTCACAGAATGGCAAGAGGCTGGAGAACCCCTCCCTGCCTCCTCCTCCCACATGGTGCTCAACCACCATGGGGCAGTTCTTCCAAGTTGCCATCTCCAATCTTTTCTGCCCAAAGACTTCTGTCCTTTAGGGGTTACTGAGTCCCCATCATATAAAGCTGTCAGAATTCTGATCCCAGTGTGGGGTCAAATACTCTATGCTAATGGGGCACATGAGTAAGTAACAGGTAGCCTAAACCTCTAACAATTACCAACCACATTACAAATCAACAGCAGCAAAAAAATGAACAAAAAATACAAAATGTTGCCTGGCCAGTGTGGCTCAGTTGGTTGGAATGTCATCCCGTACACCAAGAGGTTGAGGATTCATTCCTGGTCAAGGTACATATCCAAATTTCGGGTTTGATCCCTAGTCAGGGCACATGTAGGAGGAAAGTGATCGATGTCTCGCTCTTTCTCTCTCTCCCTTCCTCTCTCTAAAAACAAATAAAAAAAATTTAAGACTGTTAAAAATATCTATATATAAAATGTTTGCAGACAACTATGTTTTCCCTTAGTAATCTGCACCTCTGTACTGTGTAGCTCAAGATCTTTTGTGAATAAAGAAAGGATCTCCTGGAAGCAACAGTGACCATATACCTGCCTTTGTAAGTCACCAACTAAAGGAACATGATACCTGTAAAAGCCTCCAAAAAAGAGGGCAGTACTGCGAAACAAATAGTCACTCAATACTTACAGTATTTCTTTACATATTGTCATAGCCAGAAGATGCACAAAATAAGTTGAAAACTTCACCATTTCACCCTGCAGATAGTCCACCACAGAGCATGGAGAGCTCAACAGAGGCTCGTCACTGCCAGCCAGATGGCCTAAAATCTTCAGTAGGAACTAACATGAGCACCTAGCGCCCTCTGCTGGCACTTAGGAAAACAGACTTACCTGCATGAGCTCTGCGCGTACTGGCTGAATGTGGTCATACAGGAAATCGGGCTGCAGGTTGTCCACACACAACTCCAGAGTCCTCAGGCCTTGGCTGACCAACGTCTGAGAGCCATTGAGAGCAGACACCAAGGGATCCATTAACATGGGCAAATACGGCAAGAGAGAGCTCAGCCGTACAGGCACCGTGAGACACAGCTCCACGAAGAGATCCTTCATGTGCTGCTTATGCAGGCCACTCTGCAACATGTTCAGCCCTAATAACAGGGTGTGGGACAGTCAGAGGTGAAGTTGCCATCCAGACACAGGCCAAAGTTAACTGTACAAAATAACTGGTACACTTTTCATTATATACATCAATGTGATGATAGGAAGACTTCTTATGCCTTATAAGCTACTATATTAATTAGCTAACCCTATTCTATAACTGCATCCACGATCCCCTTTATCTGTGCTAGTCATAGTGACAACAGCAAGCTGCATATAATTATTATATACTAAGTTATAATTATAATAACGTCTTGTAATATATTACACATCAACCTTTTTAAAATGTTACACTATTAATAAGCCCAATCTAAAGACAGAGACTTCTGATATGATACATTCATCTCAAGTTTGAGGTTTACAATCTTTTATCTCAAGTTTCCAGTAGGTCAGTTGATGTTTATGCTCTAAAATATAAATATTTTTCCAAAAATCCACTTTTGTTTCTTATAGAGAGGAGCCTCCTTCTTATAAAATCAACCTCCCCACTCTTCATGAGGGTAACCAAGTATTTATTGAGCTCCTTCCTAACTAACACGAATCAAGTCAAGACTAGCTCAGAGCACTTAGAGGCAAGCTAGAAAGAGAAAAGCATGTGACTCAGCAGACCCAACACAAGGTGCATCCAGGTACTGCAGGTTGAAGAGAGATCAGTGAAGAGTTGACAGGCAAGTCATCATAGGGTAGGAGGAGGAGGATAAAAAGAGGGAAAGGCTAAGTCCCCAGAAGGAGATATGCTTGAACAAAACAGAGTAGGGAGAGATGAGCTTGGGGACAGCAGAGAGTGTACAGGAAGAAATCAGACTGATCAGAGCAGAGGGCTCAGGTTAAGGAATTACGGAGATGGGTTTAAATACGAACAAAGGAGCCTGATTATGGTTAAGCACTTTGCCTGGTGGACTTATGACCATGTTACATTTAATATCCAAATATGTATTTCCCAGTTGCCTTCTGGGTATACAATGTTGTAAATGGCTTCTCTTTAAAGAATTTACAAAGAAAATTTAGATTTAATCCTTTGCTAAGATACCAGGAGCTCACACTTACAAAAATACAAATTCCTAAGATAATGTCTCTAATCAGTTCACACCCACAAACATTGGATGGACTCAAGATAGATCTTCTTTAGCTTTACATTTTGAAAGCATTTCTAATTATACAGGAACTAGCGACCTGGTGCGCGAATTCATGCACATTTAAAGGAAATTAATTAGAAGGTGGCCAGCGGGTCAGACTGGGCGAGAGGGGCCGGACACGCCCTGGAGCCAATCTCTGGCAATCCCTCCCGGCTGGTCACACCTTGGGCAGCGCCAAGGCTCGAAGGACGTCTGTGGAGTGAGCAGGGGGTCCCTTCAGCAGGTGGGGTCCCTGGGCCTGGCCTGTAGGGATCAGGCCAAAACCAGCTCCCAAGGGGTCCCAGAGTGGGAGAGGGCACTCTACAAAGTTGCTGCGTTGAGCGTCTGCCCCTAGTGGTCAGTGTGCTTCATACCAGCTGGTAGCTGGTCGGATGGTTGCTTAGCCTTTTATATATAGATTATTGAATTCTGGTTGTGTAAAGCAACTAAATAAAAATATAAACTTATAAATCAGCTTTATAACTTGTTTTCCCTTCTTGTTCTGATTCTCTTTCAAATCTAGGGATTCCTGATCTTACAAAACCACTAGAAACAACCCTCTAGACTTGCTTACCAAATGCTATAAAAATACAACCAAGTCCTAACTGAGGAAACCAAAATCTTCCAACTCTCATTCAACTCTGAGTATAGAGAAAGAGACCAGAACTGAATGGGGAGAGGGGGCTCCTTTCAAAGTCCCACTGACTTTAAAGACAGTGGAACACAGGGACTGAAGGGCCTCATTCTCATTCTCCCTCTCCCTCTCTCTCTGGGGGGGACATACATATATCTCCTCACGATGACCTTCAATGGGTACAGAGGATGAACCCCAGCAACTAAGGGCAGCCACACACACAAGGCTAAAAGTCACGCACACAAGGCTAAAAGTCAACCAAAATCATTGCTCTGACCTTGCAAGAGGTTTGGAAGAAGAGGCAAAAATTCCTGATACAGGAGATCATGGCTACCGCCCCCAATAGAGCGGAACAGGGCCCGAAGCAGCAGGAAGTAGTTATAGGGCTCTTCGGCAGCCTGTGCGAGCTCCATGGAGCTGTTCACAATCTTGTGCAGGTGGGGCTGCAGGATACAGAAAAGGCAAGTTAGTAGGCTCTAAATGAGGCGGATCCACATCCCCAACAACTGTGCTAAACATTCATTGCAATCAGACAGGAACGGAAGGTAATTCTTTTTTTTTTAATTTTTTTATTGATTAAGTTATTACATATGTGTCGTTATCCCCACATTACCCCACATCCCCCCCACTCATGCCCTCACCCCCCTGTTGTCTGTGTCCATTGGTTAAGCCTATATGCTTGCATATAAGTCCTTTGGTTGATCTCTTCCCCTTACCCCCACCCTCCCCTACCCGGAAGGTAATTCTTATAAATTTATTGAAAAACAAAACAAGAACTTGCCAACTTTTACTTGACTCAAATTAATTTCTCTTAAAATATATGTTGGTTTCCACCAGTTTGGGTGTGAAAGAAGCATTTAATAGGTTCCTATCTGTCAACTCTGCAGTTCTCATGAATATAGTCACTCTTGTATAAGACTAAATAATCAAACAAGATGAAAGAAGCCCTTTTCCTATGACAATCTAAATGCAACAAGTAATCTAAAGGAACTAAACTTCCCTAGCAACCAAATATGTAAAGTTTGGAAGAACCTCAAAAGACATTTATGATAAGGTTTTGGGAGACTTGATCGAAAAATAGGTATTTCTTTTTAATAAAAGAAGCACTTTAATAAAAAAGCACTTTATTAGCTTACAGTACCTTTAGTTAACATTTTTATCTTGTATTTCAAATCCTAGTTTTGACATGTGACAGGTTAAATTTAACATGATACTTTCTTGCAGGTATATTTATTTATTTATTTATTTTTTTTTTATTAAATCTTTATTGTTCAGGTTACATTTGTTCCTCTTTTTTTCCCCCCCATAACTCCCCTCCTCCCAGTTCCTGCCCCACCCTCCGCCCTCACTCCCCACCCACTGTCCTCATCCATAGGTGCACG
>NW_005357764.1:2557075-2557630 GCF_000412655.1 Myotis brandtii | reverse complement strand
CTTGATTCTTGGGCTCCTCTGGTCTGCTATTGGGTGTCTGTATAATATTCTTTATTTCAGTCCGTGTATGCTTAATTTCTAGTTGTTTCTTTATCATAGCATCGAGGGTCTCATTAGTTTTCGTGAGTCTCTCCTCAAGTTTATTGGCAGCTTCTAGCACATTTTTGCAAGCCCTCAAAATTGCGTTTTTTAGCTCTATATCCTCCATTTCTGTCATGTTTTTTTGTCTCCGCATTTTTTATGCTTTCTTGGTGCACCCCCTAGTGGTCTTTGTGCGCAGTCTTGTTCTAGTTGAGCCTTGATTGTTGTAGTTAATACTAGAGGGATTTGACCACCAGGCCGACTGGCTGTGTGAATCAGCTGTGTCTGCCGCGGAAAACTTCTGTCCTCTTGCAGGTATATTTAAAGTGAACTGTGAACTGTAAACTGTTGGTATAATCACTAATACAATTCCAAACTTGTTACTGTAAATAGCATATTTATTTTACAGAATAAATATGTTCTCTAGGTAAAAAGTTATATGAATTTATGATTTCAATCTTTTTCTTGAACATC
>NW_005357764.1:2531176-2557053 GCF_000412655.1 Myotis brandtii | reverse complement strand
CCCCCCCCCCCCCCCCCCCATTTAGGTTTTGTTTTTGTTGTCATTCTGTATAGTTACATCTAATGTCGGTACAAATTGAATTATTTGACCATACCAAGTTATTTGGATACATTACAATTAAGTACTTTTTTTAAAATCAAGTACTTTTCTTCCATATTGACAGAAAAGTAATGTTAAGGTTAACAGATTACTATATAACTGAAAAAGACTAAGAAAAGCATCACATAAAAGCACGGATTACTACTGCTTTTTATCATTATCTGTACTTTTACTCTAGGAAAAAAAAGGATCTTATTTACAGATTCAAATTTTCCCCATCTCTCTTCAGACTCAACTGGTGATAACATTCAACTTTCTATAGGAATTAAAATTTTGCCCTAAGTGGAAGTGAATGTTTACAAGGTATTTGTTCTGTCATCTGCCATTTTTAAAGGGTGACTTAACCATGGGTTCATTTTTACCCCTTTTCTACATTCAACCAACTGATAAAATCAAATTATACAAGATTAGTCATCTATAAAAATGTTGGAGATACACTCCTCCAAGATGATCTGAATTAAGGAACACAAATGCTTAGAATTCTTGATCTAAACATTCCATTCAGGAATGTTTATGTATTGCCACAGAGAATATGAATACACAACAAACAAAGTTAAAGTGGAAAATGGCTGATATATCTCATCAGATTTGAGAGGTAAGTGAAGACATTTTTTTCCCTTCTATAATCTTTTGCATCACTTAATTTTTAAAATAAGGATAATATACTTCTAATTTTACTTGTGTAAACCAGAAAAAAAAACTGAATTTAAAAGAGAAAACTAGTGGTAGCAATATTAATGATAATCCACTGCCTACCATAGGAGTTATGAAATTTTCATTTTAAATCACCAGATAAATTAAGCTCTGCTTAGAAATACATGAAATGTGTTCCATACTTGGCCCTTATTTGTTGCAAATATTTTAACTCTAAAAGCACTTTACAAATATAAAAAGAGCCATTCCGGTTTTCGTTCAAAAGTGAAAACAAGACTTAAACAATAACAAACCCTAAAACAAAGTATTACTTGAATCTAAATAAGCTTTACCTTTAGCATTTGTTCATTTTCAGCTGCAAAGAGGGAGACTGAGCCAAAGACCAATTTAAACAGCTTGAGGTACAGGTTGGAGAGCTCCACGTTGGAGCCCATTTCTGGCAGGCGATCAAGGAGATATTCCACCAGAATTGTAGCAAACAGAGCAGAGGTAGTAGGATTTGCCAAGAAGGAATTGGCAACAATCTATCAAAACAAGAAAAGAATGTTACAAAAAATAATCCCTTCCCCAAAACAGCTTTAAGAGAAATATACTCCAAAAACACAAAATCAGACACTCCAAGAAATTAATTACTCACCAAAAAAACAAAAAAACAGATTTACTGAGCCTTGAGTGGAACAGTTCAAGTACTTAATCTGTTATTCTGTCCTTACCATCAAACACCAAGAGCCTATACCTAACACATATTGAATTTCTACTAATGAAAACTGGTCCAAAGCATCTTGAGATTTTGAGAGGGAAATTTTATATTTCTCTAAATTTTGCTCTAAAAGCACAGTCTTACACATCATATTTAGAAAATCCTCCAAATAAACAGAGTACCAAGAATTCATGTATGTTGAAAGGATATAAGAAAGGAGTTTTATACCTGAAGAGCATAATTCTTTGAGATTCTTTCCACCATATAAGGGACTGTAGTTTGAAAGATTTCTTTAAATGTTAAGGGATTCATCATTGTGAACACACCAGCAAAGTGTTCCAATACCTCCTTCTCTTCCTTCATTCTAACAGTCTGGCAGTTTGCTACTCGAATGTATGTTTGTCCATTTCCTGCTATCTGGACCTAACATAGGAAAAAAACAAACCATGGGCATTAAAATCAAACATCTCTGAATATATTCCATCACCTAATCAGATCAGCTGCATACTTAAAACAGAGCACTTGAATTAGATAATAAATACCCCTCTGAAATCTTTCAAATTCTCTATTCTTAGTTTAATTTTAGAAAATAATTTTTTAGCCCTCACACGAGGAAGTTTTTATTGATTTTTAGAGAGAGAATGGAGAAGGAGAGAGAAACATTGATCAGTTGCCTCTCGTACATGCCCCAACTGGGGACTCACAACTTTTTTTAGTGTACGGACAACCCTCCAACCTAGCCAGGGCTAGAAAATCATTTTTTAAAAAAAACAATGATTTTCTTAGGAGTTCCAAAAAGGAACAAATTTAGTAAACTTAAATCTTATTTCTATTACATTCCATTTGTACCACCTCCCCCCAAAAGACACCCACTGACACTTATAAACAGAAATTCTCACCATAAATTCAATGCTGTGCTACAGAACAAAAGCAACTTGGACGTAAAATACTGTAGACCACCCAAAAATAACAGAATTCTCAAGATCTGTTCCATCACTAACATCTCTAATTCTAAGGGATAATTTCAATAGACTGGCTTAAGGGCACTGCCTTACCTGATAAATATCTAAAGCCTGCATTGCATATTTCACAAGTTTTATGTAAATCTGAGTTTCTTTGGGCTGTAACTGCTTGTTAGGAATGAACTGAGCTTCTGGAAAAGAGATAACATAATAAGTCAATGTGAATAAAACCCACTCTGCAAAACACTGTTCGTCTGAATAATTCAAGAGCATAGTTACCACCAGGCGCTTTACATGACGTTATGCCCCACGTGATTGTCTTGACACCACAGACCAAGGTTTTTACCAAACTTCGACAATCTGTGACTTGAAATGTCTGCTTGTCCTCCTTGTCCTTTTCTCCTTGCTTCTCATGGGGTGGGAACAGGGGCTGGGGATGGGGCAGGGCCCGGAGCTGTGGGGGCAGCGGGCACTCCCGGCAGAGCTGCTTCCACGGCTCCGAGTTCTGACTGAGGCTTGCACTTCTTAAAAATGGCAGAGAGCTGGTAGCGAGCAATGGTGTGGAATTTGAGAACAAAAACCTAACAGGATGAGAAAGTGGAGAGATAAGACAAAAATCATTCTTTTAAAATGGTCAACAACCCTATCAGAAGACAGGATAAGAAACACTCTCTGAAACCATCTGCTGAAATCATTCTGCTTTGTATAAAAAGAGAGTGTGCTATTTTTCCCCTCCGGTAACTATCAATGTATCGCTATCTCCACTACACCGGTGAAGACCCCACTCAGGACAGCTGACAACTGGCCGGACAGGCAGGACAAAAACTGCTCCATGGTCCATACAATTGCCTGCTGGCAGCAGGCATCACACTTTATCCCTCACCCACATCCCCAATGGGGCACCTCGCCAGAGATGTTCTCAGCTATCTGAGCACTGTACTGTATGGTGTCTCAGGACCCTTGCCAGACTGTACTCAGAGGTCTCATGTGCTGTTTTATTTGTCTCTCATAACAACCCTATACGACAGACAGTGAGTATCCCTGGTTAGAAGAGAAGTTCAGCATCCCACTCACACACACTTGACTAGTTAATGGGGGAGCAGGGATTTAAACCAAAGTGATCAAATGCCTAGGGTCACGTCAGGCAAACTGGCAGCTCCATAAACTTGCCAGTAAAGCACTGGTACAAGCTCAGCAGCAAGTGGGATTAAAGAGCATGGGGACCTATCTGGAGAGCTGGTACCTCCAGCATCCGCATCAGGACATCTCTCCCGTTGCCGCTCTCCTGTTCGCTCTTGGAGCGGATGCAGTCCACCAGGTTCAGCAGGAGCTTGCAGGACATGGTCTGGATGCTGCTGGGCAGGGACTCGTCATCAATGTTCTTGGCAAAGAGTTGGACAGCGAGGGAGAGGTCACTGAGGGGCAGATGCTGACGAACGTGGTGCACGAGGTCAGCCAGAGTGCTGTAGGCGAGGGGCCTGTGGGAAGAGACGTCTGCTAGTGTGCATCTCAACATTTCCCCAGGACCACATCTCCAAGCCACCCTCCCTACCATTACCTGCCCAGGAACACCACCTCTGGGATAGGACATTTGGGGCACACTTTATAGCAGTGATGGCGAACCTTTTGAGCTCAGCGTGTCAGCATTTTGAAAAACCCTAACTTAACTCTGGTGCCGTGTCACATATAGAAATTTTTTGATATTTGCAACCATAGTAAAACAAAGATTTATATGTTTGATATTTATTTTATATATTTAAATGCCATTTAACAAAGGAAAATCAACCAAAAAAATGAGTTCGCATGTCACCTCTGACACGCATGTCATAGGTTCGCCATCACTGCTTTATAGCGTTCCGGTTTCCCCAGCTACACAGCTGACACTCTAATCTTGGTGTTTAAATCTTTACTTTCCAAATTCATGCATGTCACAGCAACACTAGCACACAGAATTAACATGAGCTCAATTATGCACTGAATGGATTTTGTTGCTCAAAGATAAATAGTATGTATCAATTAATACCTTATATACAGGGCAGGGCAAAAATAGGTTTATAGTTGCAAGTATGTAAAAACAGTTTATTTTATATTATGATTTATTAATTATTGTATTACTTTCCATAAGAACAACTGTAAACCTACTTTTGCCCTACCTGGTACGGGGCCTTTTTTATAGAGACACAAACGTCAGGGTTATAAAGTGCTTTCACTCACTAAACAATTGGACACCTGCCAGATATTGGGCTAGACACCAAGGATACCACAGTGACCAAGATAAATAGAAACCCTGTCCTCAGGAAGCTTATTTTCAGGAGAGGAAATACACAGGTAAAGTATATAAATTGATTAGTGCTTGGGAGATGTGAAAAGAGCACTGTAAGAAAGACAGGTGGGAAAACCACTCTAAGATAGGATGCCCGACAAAGTCCCTTTGAGGTGACATTGACACTGAGACCTTAAGGTCAAAAAGCAGCCTTAGGGCAAAAAGCTAAGGATATTTCCAGATGGAGGAAACAGGGAAGACAAAGCTCTGAATGGGAACGGCCTAGAATAGCCAAGGAGCTAAGAGGCCAGTGCGGCTACAGCAGTTTGAGTGGGGAGGGAAGAGCCAAATCCCATGGGAGTTGCCCACCACAGTCAATAGTCTGGGTTTTGCCCAGACAGCATGGCTCAGTGGTTGAGTGTGGACCTGTGAACCAGGAGGTCACAGTTTGATTCCTGGTTGGGGCACATGCCTGAGTGTGGACTTGATCCCCAGTACGGGGTGTGCAGGAGGCAGCCAATCAGTGATTCTTTCTCATCATCAATGTTTCTATCTCTCACCCACTCTCTCTTCCATTCTGAAATATAAAAATATATTTAAAAAACAAGGGTTTGGATTTTGTCTTTGTCTAATGGCAACAGAAAGCCACTGGAGAGTTTCCAGCAGCAGTGACATGATCTAATGTCCAACAACAGGAAGGTTCAACCCCAAGTTATAAAGAATGTCTTACTTACTATTTTATAACTTTTATATGGTCTACATCATATTCATAGTGTACTGCATGTTTTTCAAAAGATCCATCACACCTCGCTTATTAAAGCCAAAAAATTACTAATGTTGATTAATTTTACATTTTAAAGATGATTAAATGTTAATTTTCTCCTTGAGAAATAATAAACATGATCATAACTACATTTGTCTAAAATGCCTAAAATAAAAACTAGAAGGAAATACATCAAGATATTATTTGTGTTACTTGAGCTCCTAGAGCAGGACCAAAAAGTTTTCTTCCCTTCTTTCTTCTTGGTAGGTTATAAAATATTCTTTTATAATGAAAAGATTAATTTATTATATAGGAAGCAAAAATAAAACAAAACGAAAAAAAAAGGAATGCTAGCCAGATAAAGTTATACCTACGTTAAAATCTAAATGACTACTCTGATTTTTCCCTTTAAGCTAAAGCACAAAAAGCAACTGAAGGCATTTCAAAAATTCCTGCAATTCTAAATTCAATGAGAGTGAGGGCCCAACAGCCAGTGCTTGTTGAAACGCTTGCAGCATAAAGTGCCAGAAATCACCCCTCCCTCGAATTTCATCAGCCGATTTCGTGGGTTTAATCTCATACCTGAGCGTCTCTCGAGCAGTATATCCTGAACCAATTAGTATGGATTCATCAAACAGCTTGTCCATGCAAGGGATGAACTCTAGAACACAAACACCCATTGCATATATCACCAACTAAACCAATTACACATTACATAACAGTACTTTCATAGTAGCCAATCTGCAGTCAATTAGCAATCCAGATTATAAAAAGGGTGAAGAGAAAGCACAAACGCTGTATTTTAGTCACATTGGCTTTACTGAGCCGCATGAGCCATCTGCTGACATTCAGTGTCAGAATAGACTAAGAACACCAGCTTCATATGCCCCCGCAGAGAACTCGCCCCCAATACTTCACTGGAGGCACATTCCTTCATCCTTAAAAGCTGCCACCATCAACCGAAACCTGTCTGAGAAGGGGGCGGTATCTCCTAAATGCCCCTGGGGTCGCCCTTCTTAAACATTTTATTGTTAGTCATCATGGAGAATAATAAATTACAAAGATCTGGGAAATTTCAGTGTTCTCAAAGAAATGGGCTTAGGGGTCCCAACTCCCTGGATGAAACTGACTAGAAACTGATGGGGCTCCTCTGTTCCTCCAGTCCTGCAGAGAGAACCATCACCAACCCTTCCCCCTCCCCCCTGCAGGCCTCAAGACCAGAAAGACTGGTCACTCAGGGACAATTCACATTTCTGAGGATGTGCAGACAGGATAACAACCTGCATTTTCTAGGCCTCTAGTCCATATGCCCCTTGGGGAACTCGGGCCTCAAACATCCAAAGGACATTCAGATTCTGGAGCAAGCCTGCCATTATGGCCAGCTTCAATCAAAAAAAAGTACATTCTTGGGTGGGAAAATGTGCTAATCACTGTAAAAAAAACAATAAAAAAAAAATAAAGTACATTCTTCACCAGCAAACAGCTGAGAGTCAAAGATATAAAAGAAATATGTACATTGGAGAGACATAGTGCACATCTCCGGTTAATAACCAAGTACGGCAGCACAGGGAGTCCCTCCCAGGTCAGAGGAGGGAACATCCCAGGACTGTCCTCAGTGAAGTGGCCAAGAGGGAGGCAGCACAGAGGGAAAGGTGCAAAGGGCACAGATGTCTCATGCTGGAGGACTGGCTAGGGCAGTGGTTCTCAACCTTGGCTGCACATTTGTTATGGGGTGGGGCCACAACATTAGTAACAAAGAAACAGAATTTCCGGAGGATGAGGCCCAGAAATCAGAATTTTAAAAAGATTCCCAGGTGATTCTAATGTACAGCCAAGGTTGAGAACCACTGGGCTAGGGGATAAGATCAAGGAGAAGGGATAAAAAATTAAGTGGCACAGCATTGGTTTCCAGATCCCCCTCATGACCAAGAACCAGAATCTCTGGGAAAATGGGTAACTTTGTTAAACCATCCGGTTTTCTAAAACTACTGCTCTTCAGAATTAGAGCAAATGTGTTACCATTTGATATCATCTGAGATGCCAAAACATTAAGCTATGCGAAAATGTTAGTGGATGTGTGAAATGTAACTACGTGCGTACATTTTTTCATCCTAATAAAAGAGTAATATGCAAATTGACCATCACTCCAACACACAAGATGGCCACCCCCATGTGGACACAAGATGGCCAGCAGGGGAGGGCAGTTGGGGGCAACCAGGCCTGCAGGGGAGGACAGTTAGGGTCAACCGGGCTGGCAGGGGAGGGCAGTTAGGGGCAATCGGGACAGCAGGGGAGGGCAATTGGGGGTGATCGGGCCAGCAGGGGAGGGCAGTTGGGGGCAACCAGGCCTGTAGGGGAGGGCAGTTGGGGGCAACCAGATCAGGCTGGCAGGCAGAAGAGGTTAGGGGCAATCAGGCAGGCAGGCAGGCGAGCAGTTGGGAGCCAGCAGTCCTGGATTGTGAGAGGGATGTCCCAGATTGGAGAGGATGCAGGCTGGGCTGAGGGACACACCTCGCCCCCATGCACAAATTTTGTGCACCGGGCCTCTAGTTTTATAATAATGTGGTTAATATTTAACAAGATTCTTTCCATGTTTCTTCTAATAAAATCTTTTTTGAAATGTGATGCTATCACCTATTAACTTCAAGAGCTACTATGGGCTTTAAAATAAAGTATCCTAAAGGCTGAATTCAACAAGGCTAATGTGATCAATCCCTGGAGAGTAGCATTTTGGAAACCCGCTGATCTTTGTGGAACAGGTTCCCTAAAACTGAAACCAAGCCGTATGACCTCAGAGAGCCTGGCTGTGTGTGATGGAAAGCATGAGGAGTTTTTAATCCATCAATACTTCAAGAAGTAGAAACCTCTTGCTACAAAACTCCCCAGATGCACCTCCAAAATCCTTTTACTTAAACGGCAGAATACCGAAAGTTACTGTGAGAATAGTACTCAAGGCACAACCCAGTAACTTCAGTAGATTTAAAATGTTTCTTTTAAAATTCTTCTATTTTTCCCTGGCTGGAGTGGTTCAGCTGGTTGAGCACCATCCTATGCACCGAAAGGTCACTGGTTCAATTCCCGGTCAGGGCACATACCCAGGTGGCAAGTTTGATCCTAGCTGGGGTGTATACAGGAGGCAAACAATCAATGCTTCTCTCACATCGATGTTTCTCTCTCTCTCTCTCTTTCCCTCCTTCCCTCCCCTCCTCTTCCTCCCTCCCCTCCTCTCCCTTCCTCTCTGTAAAAATCAATTAAAAAATTTTTATTTTAAAAATAAAAGTAAATAGAAAATAAAATTATTCTATTTTGCTATTCAGAGATGAACACATAGGAAAGGCAAAAAGCAAAGGAAGCTGCCACCAGACAAGTCCCAATGGCAGTCAGCTCTCAAGGCGAGTGGGCTGTGAGCACTGGCAATGCTCAAGTTCTCAACCTGGGTGATACTTGCACTTATGTTTGTTCCATAATTTCTGGTGAAATCATACATTATTTTTGGTGCACTTTTCTATGTGTTACATTTCAAAATAATGTTTAAGTCTATCTTCCTTTCAGCAATATCTACATACAAGAGACACACTATAATTTGTATTTTAATAACACAAAAATATCTGAGCTTTCTTTACTGTGTTAATTCAAGTGCAAACACTCAACTGTACCCTTAAAAACTATATAAGGAAGCCCAATCTCAGTTTTACCCATGCTGTAATTTACAAGCATATAAAGCATTTAATATTAAAAAAAATACTGGGGGAAATGATTATCATAACAAAACAATTAGGATGTAACTTCAACCTAATGATTTGAATATATCAAACATGAAAAGTATTTAACAATTAAAATTCAATAACTGATAGAAAAAGTATAATTATCAGATTAGCAAAAAGCAAGTATCGGTCTTGTGCATTGAAACAGAACCAATTCATTATTTCACAGCATGGAGAAAGAAATCATTGTTTCCTTCCCATATTGTAAAGTCTGAGAGCAAATGGCTATTTGCAATTTCGAAAGATATGCTGTTGAAAAGCAAAAAGGTACAAAGAAGACTCAGAACATAAGTAAGCGATGCTGAGGATATCATCACGTTCATTATGAGATCGTTGACAAGATAAAGAGAGAACCCTGGTGGCAGGCTCAGAGGTAAAAGGAGAGGGAGGCAGACAGACAGAGAAAGGGGGTAAGAATAAACTCAAGACAACAATAAGAAAAGGACAAGTTGAGCCTAAAATATAAGCACTGGAGTGAGCTAAAGACTCCCACAACAAGGAAGTATCAGAAGGATACCCATGTCGCCTTCTGCTGCCCAAGACACATCTCCTATGTAAGTTCCCTTAACAAACTCTTAATGTAAAAACAAAAAACAACGGAATGTCAGCAGAGTGCCGGCCACCCCCAAAGATGTGGATGGCACTCATGTCAGAATTCCAGACAAAAGACATACGGTTTCTTAGCTCTGTCGTGAGGATGTGCTTTGCAGCAATCAGAAGCTCCTTTCTGAGGTGTGCAGTCTCTGCTGGGCAATTTGAAAGCAACTGTAACATTCCTTTTACCATTTGCTGAGAGTACTTAGTCACCAACTCCTGTAAAAACAAGAGGAAAACAACAGTTACATTGACTGGTGTGTATTAAGAAAAACCCAAAATTTATAAACTTTTTAAAAAATTCAGTAAAACTAAACTTGGCTCAAAGGACCCCCAGGAATTAACAGGCCTAATAAACAAGTACTATACAAAAATTTTTAATAGTTTGTGTGTGAATACTGCCATACTAGAAGGATGGTTAGAAACATAAATAGCAGTTTATTTTACATAATGGGGTTATAGACGTCTTTTTTTGTACTTTTCTCAACTTTCAACAGTGAATATATACTATGCTAAGGAGAAGGAGGGAGAAATATTAAAATTTTTAAAAAAAGATACTCTTTTGCCGAAACCGGTTTGGCTCAGTGGGTAGAGCGTCGGCCTGCGGACTGAGGGGTCCCAGGTTCGATTCTGGTCAAGGGCATGTACCTGGGTTGCGGGCACATCCCCGGCGGGAGATGTGCAGGAGGCAGCTGATGGATGTTTCTCTCTCATCGATGTTTCTGACTCTCTATCTCTCTCCCTTCCTCTCTGTAAAAAATCAATAAAATATATTTAAAAAAAAAAAAAAAGATACTCTTTAATATGTCATCCCATTAATGTAAGTTCTGAACGACACCAAAAACATGTTTAATCAACTCAGAATAAGTTCTAATCACAATCTCTTTTTGAGGTGTTTTAGCAAGACAACTCACCATAGTGACTCAAGCTGACTAAAATATCAAGAGGTACCTAACTAAAATTTTTAAAACCAAAAGCTCCATTTTTAGTGCTTGATAGAGCCTGAAAGTGGGAGGAGAAAGTGGACTACAAATGTACAAAAGAAAAATTTTGAGGGGTTGATGGAAGCATTTTATATTTTGATGTGTTGGTGGTACCAAACTATATGCATATGTCAATCATAGAACTGTTTACCTATAAAAGGTGAACTTTATTGTATGTAAATTATAGCTCAGGAAACCTAACTTAAAACAAGTCATGCCCAGCTGGCATGGCTCAGTGGTTGAGCATCGACCTATGCACCAGGAGGTCACCGTTCAATTCCCGGTCAGGGCACATGCCCAAGGGTTTGGGCTCAATCCCCAGTGGGGACCTGCAGAAAGCAGCTGATCAATGATTCTTTCACGTCATTGGTGTTTCTGTCTCTCTCTCCCTCTCCCTTCCTCTCTGAAATCAGTAAAAATATATTTTTTTAAGTAAATGAACTTACCTGGTAAATTCTGATGATATAAGCTAAAAATGACAATGTTTTAATCTGAGCAGCAATGAAATCAGCATACAGCTCCTTGTTGTAAAGCTTATGTTGCCTGAATGAGAAATAAATAAAATTTGCATTATTAGCTCTTAACTCTTTAGGTGACATTAACATTAATTAAAAGCCTATAATAATTACTGAGCCCAAAAGTCTGATTTCTGCACAGACCAGAACAACATAGCAGCAACAGTTACACTCTTCACTATTATGCATTTCCAAATAATATAAAGGGTTTAGAGGCATAAAGCAAGCAGTTCTCTAAGCCATTCATTCCATAGCAGTTACAATGTTTATCCCATAAAGCCACTCATCCAAACAGTGTTAGGCTATCTATTTACTCAATAAGAGCCGATGCTAGGGCCACAGAGGATGTTAACACTCATTCACCCTCAGATCCTGCCCTCAAATGACACAGAGCCAAATAGCCACAAGAAAGTGAGTGTTAAAGGTCTTAAGAGGAAATGTATAAAGTTTGAGAAAAAGTTTCACTGAAAGAATGAATGTGGTTCACCTAGAGCAGTGGTCGGCAAACCGCGGCTCATGAGCCACATGTGGCCCTTTGGCCCCGTGGCATGGGCCACGAAGTTTCAATCGCACTGCGCGCACGTGGTATTTTGCGGAAGAGCCACACTCAAGGGGCCAGTTTGCCGACCGCTAACCTAGAGTGATGGGTGGGGGAATTAAGGGGGTAAAGAACATTCTAGCACTCATGCTGAAAGGAACAGCAAGAACAAAGAAAGGCTTAAGGCGAGAAAGGTTTAGAGATCCCACAGATAGAAATCTAGAATATAGTAATTCCTAATAATAGTTCTAAATTTATGAAACACCAAAAACCAAGGTTTAATACCTTTAGCTCATCTTTTTAAATAAGGAGTAAAATAACTATTACTATCATCATTGAAATACAAGTTCAAAAAGTAAAAAATATAATTAGCCCAAAATTTTATCACTTAAAAATTTTATGTCTTACGAATAATTACAGCATGTATTTTTACTTGGAATTAAAGCAATGTGACAGTCAGCTTTGTCACTATCCAAAGAAATCTCACCTGGCTTGTGCAGACACCTGAATTGCAATGGTATTCATGATCAGGGGCACAAATTCAGCAACAACATTGTGGATATTCAGTTTGTAGAGCTAAAAGCAAACACATCAGATTTTCATGCTTTTACACTTCCTGCATAGCAAAATAATTTGGCATACCAAAGAAACTACAGGAGTTAGCATGTGTGTATCATACACATCTATTTGCCACAGATTATTAGATGTGAACTTTATCATAACATAAGAAGCCAAAAACCCAAGAAACCAGTAACAATACACATACCTGATACATTAAAACAACAATAATTGGCAATTCTGCCAATACTTTCAGAGAAAGAGATCCTCTTGGAATGATGGAATGCTGAAAGAGAAAACAAGCAGGACTGTGGTTATCCTGGTGGCACTTAAAACAGCCCCAGTCAGTACCCCACTACTAAGCATTGCCCCACTGAAATAAAAGGAATAGAAAATGCTGATACATCTTTGTAAATATCTGTGGGGAAAGAATCAAACTATTTTTAAAATAAAGTACATAGAACTATGATTTAATAGAGGTTTTTATATTTCCTAATGTTGGGAAAATTTGTCAAAACTTAGAAATTCAAATCACCTGAGAAAAATTTACATATACACACACACATATATATGTGTGTGTGTGTGTGTGTGTGTGTGTGTGTGTGTGTATTTTTTAATCCTCAGAAGATATGTTTTTATTGATTTCTAGAAAGAGAAGAAGGGAGAGAGGGAGAGAAAGAAACATCGATCAGCTGCCTCCTGCATGCGCCCCAACCAGGGAAAAGAACCTGCAACGTTTTTGGTGTACAGGATTACGCTCCAACCAAGCGACCCTGCCAGGGCCATCTGAGAAAAATTTTAAATTAGTATCTAGTATTTTACTTAAAAGAGCAATAGCAGAAAGTGCATATTTACCCGGTTTTATTCAAAATACTCAGAAACAGAAAATGCTTGCAATAAACTTAAGAAAAAAAATTAATAGTCCTAATATAAAAGAATTCATAAAACAGGTAAGGAAAATGTCACACTCATACAAATGGGCAATTAATAGGAACAGACAAGCAAAACAAAAACAAAGGCTCATAAACAGAAAACAAGTTTGTAATTCAAGAAGAGCAAAGGAATGAAAGCTTTATTTTTATTCAAAATGCAGTTTCTTATTTATCCTAGCACAAATTCAAACATTCTGCAGCCCTAGCCAGTTTTGCTCAATAGTTACAGCGTCAGCCCACGAACTGAAGGACCCTGGGTTCGATTCCGAGTTTGATTCTGGTCAAGGGTATGTAGCTCGGTTGCAGGCTTAATCCTTGGCCCTGGTCAGGGCATGTGCAGAGGCAACCAATCCATGTGTTTCTCTCATATGGATTTCTCCCTCTCCCTTCCAATCTTTCTAAAGATCAATGGAAAAAAATATTCTCAGGTGAGGATTAATAAAACATTCTGTAAAACCATTGCAGTAAAGCAAATACAAATGATATTCTTAATTCAATCATAAAAATATAGTCAACAAATGCTCAATACACATTACCTATGTGGCAGATATTACAAATACATTACCTGCAGACAATTACTAGCATTACCTTCAAAAAATTCCACAAGACAAGTTTTTCAGATAATGAGAGGGAAAATTAAGGCCAAAACAAAGGTTCATGAACTTTCCTATAGTCAGAAAACCCAAGTGTTGGGGCCAGAACATCATCCCAGCCCTTCTATCCCCAGAGCCCAGGCTCCGAGGGACTGAACTATAATTTACATGTAGTTTAAAGGGACTCATAAATATCAATACTAAGGATGGAACGGAGACTGGTCAGCTGCTCTTTCCAACAGGTGCTCTGGACCTCCACTACAATTTTGTTTATACCTTTGCATGAAAGCAAGAGTTCATTTCCACCACTCAGAGGCTGCACAGTAAAATCAGTGATGCTCTCTCATGCACACACATTTGTTCATCTTAAATGCCTCCAAGTGTTTAAGGAAGAAAACAAAAAACTTAAGCAGTTTATTTTTTTTTTAAAGTATATTTTATTGATTTCTACAAAGAGGAAAGGAGAGGGATAGAGAGTTAGTTACATCGATGAGAGAGAAACATCGATCAGCTGCCTCCTGCACGCCCCCTACTGGGGGTGTGCCTGCAACCAAGGTACATGCTCTTGACTGGAATCGAACCTGGGACCCTTCAGTCCGCAGGCTGACGCTCTATCCACTGAGCCAAACCGGTTTCGGCAAAAGTTAAGCAGTTTAAAACGTCACTCTCTCATATATTCGTCTACCAAGTAGAGAGACATAGTTAAAAACAAAAGCAAAACAATTGGAAAAACTTACTGTTCTCGTCTCACTGTCCTCACGCTCAGGATTGACCTTCACAGCAATTGCTGTAATCATACCAACCATTTCTGGGGGAGGGACTGTGTTCTCAGGGATCACCTGAGGGTTCTCAAAGTAGCGGTTCTACATAAGAACAAGAGAAATGGTTTTTCCTAATAAAGTCATACACAACATTCCTTCACAAAATAGCCCTGACACATGTGGTGGAAGAAACCAAATGTCCTACATGTATCCTGCTCAATCCCATAGTACTTGAGATCCACTCTATTCAATACCAAAAAGACAACGTGACAGAGACAACATTTCTCCACCTTCCACAACAGAAAATAAAAACTTGTCCTAAGTATTTTTTGCTCCTTCCTGGCTGAGGAAAGATGAAATGCATGCCAGGTTACATTAAACCTCAGTGAGGCAAGGAGAATGGCCCCCATCCCTCCAGTGATAAGAAACTAGGAGCTAGTCCCTCTTGAATTAACTTTTCAAATAGTCTCCTAAATAGAGATCAAAGATGGGACCAGAAGCAAAGAACAGAAGACATGTTTAAAGGCCAGGACCTCACTGTCATCCCTTAGTTCTCAGTGGAGTTTGGACCTCATATTAAACAAAACAGCTTCATATGAAAAACACTGACTGAAATGGTAGGTGACACAATTTGATGACTCAAAATGTAATTAATTTTGTTTGACACATTAGCAGATTAAAATCCTTAAAATACCTAAAAGTTAATTTTACCATATGTTCATTTAAAAATTTTTTTAAGCTTAACAAAATTCTTTAAAGTAAAAACAGACTTATGTGCAATAAATTTTTACCAAAGCATTATTTGTGATAGTAAAAAATTGAAAAATGAGAAAACCAGCAACAGAGAGATGGTTGAAGTACATGCATATGATAGAAAATTATGGGGCCACTAAAATTACGACTGCCAGAAAAAGATCTTGGATGTTCTAAACTGTTAATAGCGATTCCTTCTAATAAGTGAAAATAAAATGGAGAGGAGATGTTCCTGTTCTATTCCACACACTTTTACATTGTTGCCATTGCTTGGGAAGAGTTCTTTCAACAGAAAAAAATTTAATAATACAGAAAAATGCTGAAAGCATACACTACCTCCCCAAAAAGGCTTTATAATTGTGAGCACAACCATCTTTAAAGAGTACAAAACATCAATGTCAGTGGTTGCTTACAAGTCAAAACATTATGGATTTATCTTGCCTTTTTTTTCAAAATTTCTACAATAAGAATATATTAAAGTATTTAAACAGTGAAACCAAAATAACTACTTTTTTAAATGACTGATTTATCAACCTAGATTCTATCAATAAACATTCCCCACTCTAAAATTAGCATTCTAAAATTAGCATCCCCCAATTATTCCTCCAACGCAAGTGCTCCAAAATCCCTTTGGAATAAGAAAGTAATAAATAAATATAAGTAATAAATTCAAATAATATTAAAACCATACCACTACTTTTGGAAGCTCCTTATAAATCTGTTTCACAAAATCCAAAAAATGATGAATCTAAAAAAAAAAAAAGATATACAGAAGATATTTATAAACAGAAAATGCTTACAATAAGTAAGAAAAATGTTAATAGTCCTAATATATAAGAACTCATAAAATAGATAAGAAAAATGTCAGACTCAAAACACAAACAAGCAATGAATGTGAACAAAAAAGAAATACAAAAGACTGACAAACAGAAAACAAGCTAATTCAGAAGGAGCAAAAGAAATAAAAATTAAAATAAATGCCACTTTTTGACTTACAAAAAGTAATACTACACCATGCTAGAGAGATTGCCATGGGAGGAAGACTCTCATAAACTACTGAAACCTTTCTGGAAATCAGTTTAATACTATATTTATCAAGAGCATTAAAACATTAACACATTTGACCTAGAAATTCTGTCAATAACTCTGGTTTATGAAGAAATTTGAACTAGAAACAGATATTCAATCATAGTCATAAAATAAAAAATTTTGAAATACTTTAAATATCCAAAAATGAGGGTACCCATATGTAAGAATATTATACATCCATTAAAAATTAATTTTATAAAGAATTCGAGTGGGAAAATGCTTATATATAATGTGAAGGGAAACGATCAGAATATAAAATGTCGTATACAGTATTATTGCAATCCTGTAGAAAATATTACATATATTGAAGGTGGGAAAAGTGAAAGACAATCAATATTGTTTTTAAGATAGGAGGAATTCTATTTCATCGTTTTGCTTCTAATTTCTAAATAATCTATAACAGGCATTTACTAAGCTTATCATCAGAGAAGACACTGTATTAATTACTGCTAACACAGAGTATCTAATACTTACTCTGTAGGTGCTAATCACTGTGTTAAGAACTTTAACTTTTATATTTAATTCTTCAAGCAATCTTTGAGGATACACTGTGATTGTCCCCATTGTACAGAAAAGGCTCCAAATAGCTATAAGTTTACCCAGTTTCACATAGCTACTGAGTTGCAGAGCAGATATTCAAACCCAGCTGACTTCAAAACACATCTTAACCCTTGAATAACATAAAATGATCAGAGCCTTCTGGCACATCAGACATTTCTGAATACCAGAAGCACCCAAACAGCTCTGCCAATCTGGTTAGTTAACACATATCCACACAGCTAAACAAATTCAGTTAAATACTCATACACACATTCAACATAGAAAAGGTAACTGCTAAACCTATAAAGAATTTTCCCCAAAGAGGCTATATATTTTCTACACTTTAAGCACCATGTGTTCTGTCAATACTAAAGGAGAATAAAATTTTACACAGCACAAAGAACTGTCAGCAAGCACACTACAGAAATGCTCTAAGGATACTTACTTCTTGTGTGATGGGCGGCCTGAATTGTTTGTGTAGCTCAATAATTATTCTTAAACAAATAAGGACGTTTTCTTCATTTTCCGTCTTTTAAAAAAAAGCATTTAAAAGAGTTACAATTCTGAGGACTTATTTTAATCTAAAGATTAAAGACTATTTTCTAAGCATTTTTCTTTATACACACACTGCATCAACCAACTTAGATTTGATTTATTGAAAATTCATTAAGTCATAAAACACCGCTGCCCAAACAGGAAGACTTCATGGTCTTTGGTGGGCCATCTGAAGGGCAGCGCACCAGTGAGTTCTGGTCAATAACACTGGCAGATAAGTTAACTGACATTTGTGGCAAGTCACACTATGAACTAAGGTCTAATGGCCCCACTGACACTTATCATTGCTTGAAAGTATTGCCAAAAGAATGAACAATTACTGAGCACCCACCAAGTATTGAACCCTGTGCTTACCACTTCACACATACTCTCTAAGTATGAGGTGCCATCCACACTATACCTAGAGGAAGCTAAGGCTCAGAGAAGATAAGCAACATGACTAACATGATACAGCTAATAAATGACAGAGCCAGGATCTGAATCCAATTCTCTCCCCCCTCCAAAGCTCATCTTTCCAAGGGGCCCAGAAACACAATAGAATTCTAAACACTTCAAGACAAGTACAGCAAGAAAACAATTTTAGGGATTAACTTAACAGATACCAGATGAATTAGCCCCAAGAATTGGAGAGACTCTTTATGAGCACCTACTGTGCTTCACACACACAAAACTAGAAAGCACGAAGCCAAAGAACCCTGTACTCCGAGTTTGTCAACAACCACCCAACTCACTTAGAAAGATTTCTACTATGTAGAGTCAATTTCTCAGTGACTCAAAAATACGAAAACAAAATAAAACTTTAATTAATAATCTTTCATGGTAATTTGGTTGGGAAAATGGACATTAGGAACTTTAGTGAAGGGGAAACAGTTGTATAACACTAGGTTTTACATTAAGAAACTCATTTAAAGTTTTTAATATTGCAAAATAACAAGAATTCCCAAAGGTTACCTCTAAAAAGCGAAACATCACAGACAGAACATTTTTGGTATGAGGACGAAGATGTTCATTGGTTGGTATTCTATGAATGATTTCAAGAACTAGTTTCCGCAATTGCTGGTGAAGAAAAATAAAAAATGTAAATATAAAATCCTCCCAAGAGCTCCAAAGTAATTCTTTTGCTTTCTACAAGTGTCACACAGCTGTCCGTACCCAGCACTGGTAACCTCACCCCAGGATCAATCCCATTTTAGAAACACTCCTATATATTACTTCAATGGAATCCAAAGCAAGTACAATATTTCTACAATTGTGTAGCAAATCAAGTGAGTCACATTTTTCCTCTTTCACACCTTATTTTCAGCAGAAAGGGCACTAGTGTGTGAATGCAGAGTGGATTTAAAATGAAAGAGCAAAACAAACGGAACTTCATTTGAGATCTCCCTCCATAATCTCAGTTTAGCTTCTATAATGTTCTCCCCAATTACCTTGGGCCCGATGACTAATTTCATCATAAACTGAACTAATCATTCATGATTCTAACTATGGAGCTGACAAGTGAAAGGTAGATCAGCCCTAGCCGGTGTGGCTCAGTTCCTTGGACATCGTCCCTTGTACCAGGAGACTGCCAGTTCCATTACCAATCAAGGGCACATGCCCAAGTTATGGGCTCAATACCCAATAGGGGGCATGCAGGAGGCAGCTGATAGATGTGCTCTCACATTGAGGTTTCTCCCTCTCCCTTCCTCTCTCTAAAATCAATAACTAGCCCTAGCCAGTTTGGCTCAGTGGATAAAGTGTCGGCCTGTGGACTGAAAGATCCCAGGTTCGATTCCAGTCAAGGGCATATGCCTGGGTTGCAGGCTCAATCTCCCAATAGGGGATATGCAGGAAACAGCCAATCGATGTTTCACTTTCACTGATGTTTCTATCTCTCATTCCCTCTCCCTTTATCTCTCTGAACTCCAATAAAAATATATTTTAAAAATAAATAAAATAAAATCAATAAACTATTCTTTAAAAATAAATAAATGGTAGGTCAAACATATATATGCACATATATATACATATATATATATATTATCTTGAGCTAGTACAGTATAAAAAGCCTTATTTAGCAGTATATTTTCACTGGTATTATGGTAATGTTTTTAGATATTTTTAAGAGACACATGCTGAACTATTTATAGAAAAAAACCCGATGTGATGGGACTGTTTTAAAATAATAAAGACAAGCAGGAGGTAAAAAGAGTGGGTGGAGCTATAAGTAAAACAAAATTAGCCATGAATTACAGGAATTGAAATGAATAAGAATACAGTTGGACGGGTATGGGAGGGTCAACAGACTACTGTTCCTTCTTTTGTATATATGCCAGTTCATTTGTAATAGTGTACATCAAGCATGTCAAAGTCACGGAGGCCCACAACGAATATTTTTGCAGCCCAGCCAATATAACGGTATATAAGAAACATTTTAATAAAAATTTCATAACTTAATTTTTACAATATCCTGTTATACATAACTACTGATAATAAACTACAACTGGGAATGGGCCTAAGCCGTCAGTCGGACATCCCCTGAGGGCTCCCGGACTGCTAAAGGGTGCAGGCCGGGCTGAGGGGATGCCCCCCTCCCCCAGAGTGCACAAATGTCATGCACCAGGCCTCTAGTTTAAACTATAAAAGAGATGGTCTTGACAAGATAAAACCAAGACATTTAACTAAGCAGGCAAAAGCCCTAGGCAGAGTTATCCTTCTGTGACAAAACCACTTTCATTTGTAAGTGAAACCATGGGTTTATTTAGGTGTTTTAATTCATAAATGCTTGCAATACTACTATGTGACACTTTTTTTTCACTGACAGTTTTAAACAAATTACCTGGGCTGGTTTCTCCTGAAGAAACTGAACTTCTCCATCTTGAAGAAACGTAAGAAACCGAGGGATGATATGTTCCAGGAATGTAGAATATTGAGGAGATGATGTTACGTTCTAATTATACAAAAATAAAAGAAAACCTCATTTAATTTGTGTATATATTTTCACTTCGAATTCACCTAGTATTATAATAATCTCAAAAACTATAAAACATTTTGCCTGGCTGGTGTGGCTCAGTGTTTGAGCCTCAACCTATGAACCAGGATGTCATGTTCAATTCCCCATCAGGGCACATGCCCAGATTGTGGGCTCAATCCCCAATAGAGGGCATGCAGGAGGCAGCTGATCAATGATTCTCTCTCATCCTAGATTTTTCTCTCTCCCTCTCCCTTCCTCTCTGAAATCAATAAAATTCTTTAAAATTAATAAAAATAGCTCTGGCTGGTTTTGCTCAGTGGATAGAGCATCGGCCTATGGATTGAAGGGTCCCGGGATCGATTCCAGTCAAGGGCACATGCCCAAGTTGCAGGCTCAATCCCTAGTAGGGGGCATGCAGGAGGCAGCCAATCAATGATTCTCTCTTATCATTGGTGTTTCTCTCTCTCTCTCTCCCCTTCTCCCTTCCTCTCTAAAATCAATAAAAATATATTTAAAAAATAATAATAAAAATATATATGAAAATTAATAAATAAAGGCAGGGAATCTGCAGAGAAGTGACATCTATCAGGAACCACATGGAGTCCTAGCCTGTTTGGCTCAGTGGATGGAGTGTCAGCCCTGCAGACTGAAGGGTCCCAGGTTCAATTCCGGTCAAGGGCACATGCTGGGTTGCATGCTCAATCCCCAGTAGAGGGCGCGCAGGAGGCAAATCAATGATTCTCTCTCATCAATGATGTTTGTATCTCTCCCTCCCTTTCCCTTCTTCTCTGAAACCAATAAAAACATATTTAAAAAGAGAACCACATGAAAATTCTATAACTGAAAGTACAATAACTGCAATTTTTAAATGCAAAAACTAAATATATAAAACTGAAATTTAAAAATAGCATCCCAGCTGAACCGGTTTGGCTCAGTGGATAGAGCGTCGGCCTGCGGACTGAAGGGTACCAGGTTCGATTCCGGTCAAGGGCATGTACCTTGGTTGCGGGCACATCCCCAGTAGGGGGCGTGCAGGAGGCAGCTGATTGTTCTCTCTCATCGATGTTTCTAGCTCTCTGTCCCTCTCCCTTCTTCTCTGTGAAAAATCAATAAAATATTAAAAAAGAAAAAGAAATGAACTATTAAAAATAGCATCCCAGCTGATTAGAGATGACAGAAAAATAGTCAGTGAACTTGACTGCAGAGTGGTTAGAAATTATCCAATCTAATACACAATTGAAAAAATTGAAAAATGAATAGAGCCTGAGGGACCTAATGGACAATATAATTGTAGTTTGTAAAGCCCGGGAAACAAACTGCTTGATCAAGATCACAGAAGTTATAAGTAATAGAGCCAAAACTGATATCCAGTTCTCATTCCATAGAAATATACCATTTATGGCCTGAACATAAATTCACAGCAAAAGTCTGAATGCAACCTGAGGATATATGGGTAAAAGAGCTACTATATTTAAAAATGAAAAAAATGTGCCCTCACCCTAGCCGGTTTTCTCAATGGTTAGAGAAGCCGTGGGCAAACTACGGCCCGCGGGCCAGATCCGGCCGGTTTGAAATGAATAAAACTAAAAAAAAAAAGACCGTACCCTTTTATGTAATGATGTTTACTTTGAACTTATATTAGTTCACACAAATACTCCATCCATGCTTTTGTTCCGGCCCTCCGGTCCAGTTTAAGAACCCATTGTGGCCCTCGAGTCAAAAAGTTTGCCCACCCCTGAGTTAGAGTGTTGGCCTGCAGACTGAAGAGTCCCGGGTTCAATTCCCAGCCAAGGGCACCTACCTCGGTTGCAGGCTCGATCCCCAGCACTGGTTGCATATGGGAGGAAACCAATTGATATGTCTCTCTCACATCAATGTTTCTCTCTCTGTCTCTCCCCTTCCCTTCCACTCTCTCTAAAAATCAATGGAATGAATATGCCCTGGCATGAGTAAATAAAATACACTTAATTTAAAAAAAAAAAAAAGTGTCCTGGCCGGGTAGCTCAGTTGGTTAGAGCATCATCCCAATATGCCAAGGTTCCGGTTTTGATTGCCAGACAGGGCACATACAAGAATCAACCAATGAATGCATAAATAAATGGAACAACAAATCGATGTTTTTTTCTCTCTCTCTTCCCTCCTCTCTCTAAAATAAAGAAAAAAAGAGAGAGAAAAAATATTAAACAACCAAAACCAAGGCAAGTATCACTAGTATGAACAAGTTGGACAACACTGTGTACAAACTTGCAGATTTCACTTTTAGAATACTATAAAGTATATTAACAGAGATAATGTTTTTTTGTTACTATAGTAAAAAGATTGACAGAAAAGCAATAGAAAAGCCCAGGACAATATTTAGCTCAAAATGAAAAGCCTAAAATATAAAGATCATACCTCAAAATTTTCGCTAACTTCTTGCATCATTTTTAACTTTGTTTCATCAGCTGTAAAATAACCAAAAAAATATCAGGTAATTGAAATTATGTTAAGGATGATCTCAAAATTACTGAGTTTAATAAGAGAAGCAATCAGATCTTATCAGTTTGACTGTCATAGTCCAACAGAAGGCACATAACTAGTTCCCTACAACAAGTCACGCACATTCATACTCCCAGACACATGTGTACATGCACAGACAAGGACAGATACACACACACACACACACACACACACACACACACACACACGTGCCTCTTCAGGGCTCCAGCCAGTAATGATCATCACTTTGCTTCTCCACAAGGCAGAGAAAGGAAATTCGGATATAAGTTAATGTTATTATTTATCTCCATGTGCACATTCTTTGAACTGAGATGAATGAGTCAAATTAATGCATTTCTTAATGACAAAAAGGATCAACTCACGGGTATTTACATCTGTGAGAGCTGCGACAAACTGAAGATATTTTTTCATCAGAGTGGTTTGGTCAACCACTGTGGCCCCTTGTGTTGCAACAAATGCCATTTTTCTTTTGATCTAGTTTATTTCTCAAGAGAAAAGTATCAGGTCCATGAGTCCACCCACTCTATGAAAAGAAACATAAGTTAGCCAATTTATTAAGGGCACAGGTTCACAATCTCTATGAAAATCCTACTTAAATGCCTAAATTTATCTAAATGCTTTGCATTGATCCAGAATACACCATTCCCTGTTTTTATAAAAATAAAATTTACACCCTAGCCAGTTTGTAGAGTGGATTACAATAACCTCAAAAGACTATAAAACATTTTGCATTATAGTGGATAGAGCCTCAGCTTGTGGATGGAAGAGTCCTGGGTCCAATTCCAGTCAAGGGCAGGCTCAATCCCTGGCCCCAGGCTGGGGTGTGGGAGGCAACCAATCGATGTGTCTCTCTCACATCCACATTTCTCGCTCTCTGCACCTCTGCCTCTGCCCCTATTTTTTTCCCCCCCCCCCTCCCTTCCAGTCTCTCTGAAAATCAACGGAAAAAATGTCCTTGGTGAGGATTAGAAAAAATATAAAATAAAATAAACTTTACCTAAGCCCATTTTATCTATTAATTTTTTAAACACAACTTTTCTAGACAGATTCTTTTTTTCTACCATATTTCCTCCTTTCCCTAAGCCAGAGGTCGACAAACTTTACATTATCTACAAAGAGCCAGATAGTAAATATTTTAGGCTACTCGGCCATAGACACCATATAAATCAGTGATGGCGAACCTATGACATGCGTGTCAGAGGTGACACGTGAACTCATTTTTTTGGTTGATTTTTCTTTGTTAAATGGCATTTAAATATATAAAATAAATATCAAAAATATAAATCTTTGTTTTACTATGGTTGCAAATATCAAAAAATTTCTATATGTGACATGGCACCAGAGTTAAGTTAGGGTTTTTCAAAATGCTGACACGCCAAGCTCAAAAGGTTCGCCATCACTGATATAAATGAACAAGAGCAGCTATGACCCAACACAATTTTATTTCTGGACACTGAAATTTTAATTTCATATAACTCTCATGTGTCATGAAACATTATTTTTCTTTTGACTTTTCCCCAACCATTTTCAAAAATGTAAAAGCCATTCTTAGTTCATGGGCTGTATAAAAACAGGCAGCAGGCTGGATTTGGTCAGCTGACTGTGTTTCGCCACTTCTGCCCTACGTGACTTGTTCTCAAACTTCAATGTACTTTATTTAAATCACCAGGTATCAAAAGTGGATTCCCAAGCATCACCCAGAAACAGTGGTTCAGTGAGGAGTCCAGGAAGCTGTAAAGTGTTTGCAGCTGGCACATAGTAGGCACTCAAAAAATGCTCATTTAGCCCGGCCAGTGTGGCTCAATGGTTGAACATCAGCCCTTGAAACAGGAGGTCACGTGAATTGGAGCACATTGCAGGCTCCGTTGAACATCAGCCCTTGAAACAGGAGGTCACGTGAATACAGGGGTTGCAGGCTCGATCCTCAGTAAGGGCCATGCAGGAGGCAGCCGATCAAGGATTCTCATCATTGACGTTTCTCTCTCTCTCTCCCTCCCCTTCCCTCTCTCTGAAATCAATAAAGACATATTTTTAAATGCTCATTTAATAAATGAAAAAAAATGCTCTAACAAAGCACCTCGGTGAGCCGGGAAGAGGCTGTTGCCAATACTTTGAGAAGTGCCACTTTACACTGGAAAACAGAGGGAAACTTCAGGCTCTATTTTAAAAGTCCTCACAAAAGTCTCCAGAGAACCTGGGGAAATCGCTTTTACCCATCCTCCTGGTATATATCTACTTTCACTGCCTCAGGAGCAGTTTCCTGCCTTTCCCAACAGACACACCAATAACCCTTCCGCAGCCTTTGAGAAGTTCTGCCCCAAGCGATGGGGACACCCTGACACCACACAGCCCCTCGGGCCGCTCTCCCAGACCCCAGCACCGCCCCATGGAGGACACCCCCAGCCGTCCCCGCCAGCACAGCCCCCGGAAGCCCGCTCCTCGGCCCCGAGGCAGGAAAAGGCCCAGCGGGACCGAGGGAGGGCGCCTGTCAATCCCACGGGATGAGGACGGGACCACCGCGTCCCTCTCCAGGTCGCACTCCCTCCTCCAAACGCAGAAGGCCCCACACCCCCGGCCCAGCCCCGGGACCCACGACTCAGGGTCACGGCCTCTCCCTGCCTAAGAAATTTCTGGTCGTCCCCATATTTCTTAAAAGCTTGGATCCCCCCCCCCTTTTTTTTTTTCATCGAATTCGCCAACTCTTCCATTCCCCAGGGCCCAGAGAGGCCTGGCTCCGCTTTCCGGCCTGGGAGGGGCCCCACGGTGCAAAAACGCCCCATCCCGCAGGTCCGGAGGAGAGCAGCTCCGA
>NW_005357764.1:2528730-2529288 GCF_000412655.1 Myotis brandtii | reverse complement strand
CCCTCTGTTTATTAAAATACTAATTTATTTCAATTTGGCAATTTGGCCTGATTGTTTGCATAAACACAACAAGAATGGTAACTGACTACCTTTGCTGGAATTTCCTGATAATGTGCCCATGTGCCCCGTAGGGCCAGGAAGCCAAGCAATCTAGCCACCATCAGGCCTGCCTGCAGTATCTGCTGAGTTAGGTGAATCCCTCACCTATAGCAACTCCACCTGAGCCCACGCTCTAGGCTTTAAGGCCCATCTCAGTAGCCCTCCTACTCGTTGCAGCCCAGAGTGTGTGGGGGTTCCACAGGGATGCAGTGGCATCCTTATTGCTCCCCTTCTACTCTGACCAACCGCCAGTGATGGTAGGGCATGGGCCTGATGCTCCAGCGCCAGCCATCTTCAGGGCTCCCAAGCAGGATACCAGGCTTTTCCTGTGGCATTCTTACTGGCTTTAAGTCTTTAGAGCTCAGACAGGGCTCTTTAAAACATGATACTCCAGTCAAAGTTTTCCATTAATAAAACCACTATTAGGAACCAGTCTTATTGAATTTATGCAAAGAAATG
>NW_005357764.1:2526964-2528695 GCF_000412655.1 Myotis brandtii | reverse complement strand
ATAAGGAGAAAAACATACTGACCTGCTCTAAGATTTTCTGATTTTCCTTGCCAGTCCCTTTTTATGGACTCTTCAGAGTAATTGTCTTTAAATGGCAAGAAGAAATTTACAATGTGTCTATATTCAAATAGATAGTTAGAGCTGTCCCTATAGTAGGGCTCCCCTTACTTGACTTGTTTTCTCAGAATGGACCAAGGGAGCTTTATTTCCTTATAGGGTCTTACATGTCACTGGACCTCACAGGGTCTGTAATTCCTGTAACGGGGGGCTAGTACTCACCACCTCACTACTTCCTTCTCCTCCAAATAGGCCTTCCCTAGTTTCCTACAGTTGAGGTTTTGTGCCACCCCTGACATGGGCATGGTCACACAGGCCTGCAAAGACAGTATACACACTGCCAACTATCAATTGTCTCTCAATAGAGACCAAAACCTGATGGGTATTCTTCTTTGCCCAGTTGGGCACCTGCCCTCTCAGCAGCTAGGCACCCTCTACTTTTGAGGTTCACCCCACATAGCCCCCTTTTAGGACAGCTAACACATAGCCATAACAATGGCCCTCAGTGTGAGAATTTGGACACTTGCTACTTACTCCCAAAGACTACCAAGGACTGTAGACCATCACCGGAGTACCCTACAACAGCACAAAGCTCTAAAAGCTCTAAGGCAGCGGTTCTCAACCTGTGGGTCGCGACCAAACGACCCTTTCACAGGGGTCGCCTAAGACCATCCTGCATATCAGATATTTACATTGTGATTCATAACAGTAGCAACATTACAATTATGAAGTAGCAACAAAAATAATTTTATGAAAAAAAAAATTTATGGTTGGGTCACAACATGAGGAACTGTATTTAAAGGGCCAGAAGGTTGAGAACCACTGCAGGAAAAGATCTAAGGCGAGACCCTCGAAAACCCAAAAGTACCCATAGGTGCCGAAGGAACTGCAAACCACCAACAGAACAGTGATGGGGGGAGGGGTGCGGGCGGGCGAGGAGAATGAAATTAAATAGGGGAGGACCTGTGACGCCAGGGGTGACCAGAAAGAGAATGGACCAGAGAAATGGCGAAGGCTGGACCAGCGATGAGGGAAGAACCTCATTGGAGCAGGAAAACTGACCTGAGAAGGAAAGGACTTTGTCAACACCAGGAACCCTGCCTCTACCAACCTTTCCTACCTAGGCCCCACCCTACATCTCTGGCGTGGCTCAATGGTCACTTATTTTTTTAATCTATTTTTCAATTACAGCTGACAATTTATGTTTCAGGTGTATAAGATAGTGATTAGACATTTATATACTTTATGAAGTGATACCCCAATTAGTACCCATCTAAACCATACATGCCTATTACAATATTATTGACTATACTTCCTATGCTGTACTTTATATCCCTGGGATAGTCATTAATCATTTTTTACTTTTCAATTACAGTTGACATACAATATTGTATTCTTAGGTGTACACCCCAGCAGACTAGACATTATAAAACTATTAAGGAATCATCCCAGAAAATCTCATACCCATCTAATAACAATTAGATTATAGACTATATTCCCTAGGGCAGGGGTGGGCAACCTTTTTGTGAGTGCGTGCCAAAACCAGCAAAATCTCTGACTCAAAATTCTTCTGTGTGCCAACCCTAATTTTTTGAGAACATGTTACGCCTACTTGATATCTCTTAAGGTGTACGTATGTGAAGAACCTTGAAGAAATAATAAAATTCATTCGAG
>NW_005357764.1:2522270-2523558 GCF_000412655.1 Myotis brandtii | reverse complement strand
CCTTGACCAGAATCGAACCTGGGACCTTTCAGTCCGCAGGCCTACGCTCTATCCACTGAGCCAAACCGGTTAGGGCTTCCATTAATTTTTAGAGAGAGTAGAAGGGAGGAGAGATAGAAACACCGAGGTACATGCCCTTGACCTGAATTGAACATTCTATCCACTGAGTCAAACCACTCTATCCACTGAGTCAAACTGGCTAGGGCTCCTTGGACAGTCTTGATGATTTCTCCTTCTTGGCCTGGAGCTGCTCTTCACGGCGCTTGCAAGCTTCCTTGGTTTTAGACCTCTGGGCCTCAGCCTGGCCAGCCAGAAGCCACTTGCAAGCCTTGTCTGCTTCAGCTTGTTTTTGAATGTTACCCTTCACTTTCAGGTACAGGCTGTGGTACATGTGACAGTCAATCTTCTTAGGTTCACGGTATCTTCTGAGTAGCCGGCAAGGAATTCTCATCCTCCTCAACCAGGTTACTTTCTCAGCCATTTGAACATTGGCAGTACCCTTTTGCTTACTTATGCCCATATGCCTGCTCTTCCTGCAGGCCAAGGTGTTTTTCTGTCCATCGGGAATGGACAGTCACAGGCTTCCGGATGATCAGCCTACCTTTGATCAGCTTCTGAATCTACTGACAGGAGTTGGCATTGGCAATTTCATTGGTCTCCTTGGGGTCCAACCAGACCTTCTTTTAGCCACAGCAGAAGACACTGGAGGCAAGCCTCTTTTGAAGCCTGATCATACTCATGGCTGTTGCCATAGCAGCAAAAAGCCACTGTGAATACTTCTTGCTGTGGTGGGCTGCATATCTGGCGCTTTGGCCAAATGGGTCATGCTGTGCTGTCTGTCCCTAAAACACATAGATAGGAAGGTACTGACATCAGGCCAGGCCTTGAGATATGGTCTCATGGCCCCTTCCCAGCACGCAGGCCGCCTTTCTCAGAAGGCCTGGAAGTCTCATTCCAAATTTGGGAGACAAAGGACTGGAAAAAGTATAAATAGAGTTTCCTCCATATTGGGGGGCCCAGAATTTGAAAGACACATTTTTCTCTGGGCCTCCACAGAATTTAATAATAAAATGTAACCCCTCTACAGTGCTTGCTAGAACATTTTGGAACGGTTTGAAGCCTTGCCCTGCTGCATCCGGAGCAGGGTTATAGAAATTTCAGACAGTCGCAAAAAATAAAATAAATAAATAAATAAAATGTAACTCCTGCCCTAACCAGTTTGGCTCAGTGGATAGAGCGTCAGCCTGAGGACTGAAAGGTCCCAGGTTCGATTCCGGTCAAGGGCATG
>NW_005357764.1:2510121-2520832 GCF_000412655.1 Myotis brandtii | reverse complement strand
GATATGCAGGATGGTCTTAGGCGACCCCTGTGAAAGGGTCATTCCACAGCCAAAGGGGTCGCGACCCACAGGTTGAGAACCGCTGCTCTAGTGAGTCTTTGCTTTTGGTTGCAATTAAACCGACAAAACCAGCTTGCGCTGATGCCGTGGAACCAATTGTAAGGACTGGTGAGGGAATGAAGTCAGTCAGACACAGCCTTCAGGTCCTCCGCAGAGAGGTGCCAATAAAAATCTCAGAACTCTGAGTGCCCAAAGGGCCATGCAGTCGGTCATTCTATGTGTATTCCACCAGCACCTGCCTTGGGCCAGGCTCAGGATTTCTGGGCAAAGTCCCTGCACTCATGCAGTCTGGTAGGGGATGTCAAGCAGATTAAAAGGCAGTTATGGCTGTAATCGGATTGTTAACAGGAAATCTGGGGCACTGGGACTACAGGACACTTCCACAGCCTGGGAGCAGGAAGCAGTGGTAAGGAAAGCTTCCTAAAATTGGCACCTGAACTGGGTAAAGAAACAAGGTAAGGGGACAGCCTAGTCAAAGGCCTGAATTTGGGATGCTATGAAGGATCAAAGTTACAAGGCCAAAAACAAAGGCCCTCAGGAGCTCGGCTGCAGACTACATCCAGGAGGCTGTGCTGAAGTCTATGGAGGCAGAGTCCAATAGGGGAGGGCTTTCTGGGACGGCCTACTTCCAGCCTAGTGTCCTGATGGTGTGGAATGGATGGGCTGCCTTCAGGAGCCAAGGAGAGGGACATTAAGTGAAAGCCTAGGCTTACTTGTTGGAAAGACTTGACTATAAACCCCCATTAACACCTCTCAAGCCTGTTCTTATCTGTAAGAGGAAGAGAAAACTACAGACCTCTGTGGGTTTTATGTGAAAGGATCTATGTAAAAACACTAAGCTCTTCTTTCCAACAGCAGTGACTTCTAGAAATAAAACAGGAATAAGAGGATTTTTGTTTAGCTGTGGACAAGCTATCAAGACTAAGAAAACGCCCAGTGCCCACCCCCACCCCCTGCTTGGGAGGGGAAAATACAAAACCATCAGAGGAGTAAAATAGCTTTTTTTTATTATATATACAATGTATTCAAACAAACCACCCACTCTGAAACCTGCGGTTTCTTGCTTTTCCTAGAGCCCCCAGAATAATATAAATTTAAGCCTCTGGGAGGCAGTTCCTTCCCCAGAGAGGGAGTGAGAAAGGAAGGAAGCGAAGAGGGAGGGAGGGGAGGAAGGAAGACGTTTTGATTCCGTGGGGGTTTCATCTGTAGTAACATACCCCGCCTTGCCATAAATCCAGGCTCCAGGAAGTCTCAGTCTAGGGCAGGCCCCGTTTCCTGAACCCCGGCTGCCTCACTACCCGATCCGTGGCGCTGCCATCCGTCTAGCATTTCGGTTAAGACGCTCCGGTTAACACTATAGCCGAACTTCTGCCTCCGGGTCTTCCCCTTCGCCTTTGAGCATCCCGCTGACCACCGCACCCGCAACTCAGACTCCGCGCCTTCACTTCCAGTACCTCGTGTAGGGGACTCCTTCCAGCGGGCACGCGCAGGGCTTCGCAGGCTTTCTGGGAAATGTAGTCCTCCCCGAGAGCGATACCATGCTGGTTACTACGGCTCCCAGAATGCAATGAGCAGATACGCCTGCGTACAACGCTCAGTAAAGTCCTTTCCTCCGCCCCCTTTCATGACTTCATCGGGAGGCGGGGTATAGTGTCCCCATTTTCTCCAGCTGCCGTTACCCCAGACATGGCGACTCCTGGCCCCATGACTCCGGAGGCACCCTTCGAACCATCGCAGCCCCCAGTTATTGAGGGTTTTAGCCCCAGTGTCTATAGCAATCCGGAAAGCTTCAAGGAAAAGTTCCTTCGCAAGACTCGCGAGAACCCAATGGTACCCATAGGTAAGCGGGTACAGAAGGAACTGTAGATGGAGAGGACAGAGCTCTCGGGGGAAATGAAATAGTGAAGGACCGGGGACGCCAGGGGGACACCGGAACGAGAAGGGGCCGGAGATGTGGCGAAGAGGCCGGGCGGTGGTGAACCTGATTGGCGCAGGAGCCGGGCGGGATTCGAGGGGGCGGGCTCAGTAACTCCGGGGACCCTGCCGGAACCAACCCCTCCAGCCTCTCCCCCCGCCCCGCTCTGGTTCTGAGACCTCAACTCGGAGACCGAAGGTCCAAAGCGGGGAGGGGCCTCTGGGGCCGGGCCTGCCACCCCCACCTGCTTTGTACCCTCAGGCTGCCTGGGCACGGCGGCCGCCCTGACCTACGGCCTCTACTGCTTCCACCGGGGTCAGAGCCAGCGCTCCCAGCTCATGATGCGCACCCGGATCGCCGCCCAGGGCTTCACGGTGGCAGCCATCCTGGCGGGACTGGCGGTCTCCGCGCTGAAGTCTAGACCCTGAGCCCGGAAAGCCCCGCGGAGATGAGCCCCAGCCCCGGAGCAGCCAGGGGCCCTGCCACGGAACTCCTTCCCTCCTCTCCCCCGGCCAGCGCCGGGCCCGTGGGGGAGGAAGCGGCCAATTGATACTTGTTTCGGAATCTGGTTCGGTTCGGTTTGGGTATTGCATACTTCAATTTCTGCCGCACTTTCTCCACTTCCTACTGAATAAACTCTAATTCACTTGTAGTTTTATGAATTCATTCTCAATCTCACCCTCAAGATTTTAGGAGAAAAAAACCGAAAGCCTGCAGGGGCCCTTAGAAAAGTAGAGATTCCGGAGAGGTAATATTGGGGGATTCCGGAGAGGTAATATTGTGGGGTGGGGGAGAGAGGATGGGGAATCTTTCCACAATTTCCGAGCTTTTCCGTAGAAAACCTGCCCTCAGATGAGGCTTGTCACGTGCTGTCGGGGGCAGGGCTTGGGCCTGGCCTCCCTGCTGCTGCTGCTGCTGCTCACGCACTCCCACCCCGGGAGCACTGGAGTGAGAGCATCGGAGACTCTGCTCACCCGGACCCCTGCGCGGCTCTGCAGCATCGAACAGCAGGAGACTCCCGGAGAGTGCCCGCCTGTGGAAGGGAGCCGATTGCAGCGGTCTCATCGCTCTGACCCCGCCTGGGCGTGCCTGGCCTCGAGGGAAGGAAGAAGGGAACACTGGGCCCTGAGCAAGCAGGAGAGGCAGCGCCCTGACTTCTGCTCTCATGTGCACCTCACTCGGGTGCTCCTGGGCTGGGCCAGCTCTAACGTGTGATTCGAACCAAGTGTCTTTTATGTGCTCCATCAGCACCAGCTGCAGCTGCAGGCTGCTGGAGGGATAAGGGAAAGTGAAGATGCGTCCACTTCTTGAGCCCAACACAGCCTTGATTTCTAAACGGAGGCGTGTGAGCAGGGCGGGCTAATCCGCTCGCCCCCATCCTGGTCTCTCCCCAGAAGGCAGAGGTGATGCATGTAGAGCAGTCCATGTGGTGTCCCTGGGCCTCAAGGTTCAAGGAGCAGACAGGGATTGGTGAGGAAGATGGCACTCCTAAAGGGGATGGCAACTGCAGGCATTATTGTATCCCTCCAAAAAGATGCATTGAGCCCTTGCCCATGTGGCTCAGCGGGTAGAACATCAGCTTGTGGCCTGAAGGGTCACATCCAGTCAAGGACATGTACCTTGGTTGCAGGGTCAACCCTGCTGGGCTGTGTGTGGGAGACACCAATGATGTGTTGGTCTCACTTCCATGTATCTGTTTCTCTCTCTCCCTTCCACTCTCTAAAAATCAATGGAACAATATCCTCAGGGGAGGATTAACCAAAAAATAAATAGACTAATTTAAAAAAAGATACATTGAAGTCCTAACCCCAGCACCTCACATGTGACCTTATTTGGAAATAGGGTGTTTACAGAGGTAACCAAATTAAAATGAGGCTAAGGTGGGCCCTAATCCATATGACTGTGTCCTTATAAAAAGAGGAAGTTTGGACAAAGACGCACACAGAGGACAGGCCATGTGAAGATGAACGCGGGATTAGACGGGTGCATCTACCAGCCAAGGAACACCTGAGGCAGCCAGAAGCCGGAAGAGAGGCTGAAACACGTCCTCCCCTGGTGCTGGCGGAGGGACCTGGCCCTGCTGACACTGATCAGATTTCTGGCCTCAGAAGAGTGAGACAATCTCTGTTATTTCAAGTCAGACTCTGTTATGATGGTTCTAGGAGACATATAGCTGTCAATTAAACCATTTAGAACACTATGCAGGTCCCAATATTTTGTTTCTTTTTTTCTTTTTTCGAATTAAAGAGTCACATTTATTGCAATCTGGGACTATGAGGGGCCAAGGGGAAACACGCCCTGCATATTACAAAGCGCTCCTGTGGCAGTGGGTTGGGTACCAGGCTCCTGCCATCGTACCCGTCCCCTGTGACAGAGCAGCAGTCAGGCCTCTCCCAAGGGAGTGCACTGGAAGGGGATATCAGCCCCTCTGCTAGCAGCAACAGGCCCCGAACCCTTTCAGTACAATTAACCAGCTTCATTCCCAGCCACTTTTATAGATCCCAGGGCCCGTTTTCTTCCTTTAACCAGCAAGCCAAATGACACTGGCCTGTATTATTTTCTATTGTGAGTTAGAGGAAGACAATTCATTCTAAGACAGTCGAGTTTGAGGAGGAGCTATTACCCATGTTGCAGGGAGGGACCGGGTTGCCTCCTCCTTAAAAAATACCTGAATCGGTCCCAATATTTTGAATGTAACCTGTTTGCAGCCTCTGAGGAAGGCTGTTTGAAGAGGAAGAAGGTGTGGTCCATGATTTTCATCCCAAATCCGGTCCCAATATTTTGAATGTAACCTGTTTGCAGCCTCTGCTGAAGAGGAAGAAAGTGTGGTCCATGATTTTCATCCCAAATCCACAGAGGGTGCGCGGTGGGCCGCCCTGTGAAGAGGGCCCCAGCCAATCACAAGGAAGGGGGTTTGGTGGAGGCGACCTTCAGCAGCCTCAGCCTGGCTTAGCCTCCACGGGAACCTCTGGTCTGGCCTCCCTCCTGCTTCACGCCCCTTTCCCTCTGGGTCTGTGGCTGATGAGAACAGAGCCTTATTTCACAGGCTTGTTCAAGGATCCGGAAGGATCAAGGCTGCAAAGCATTCTGTGAGAGGTGGTCTTTCTTCCTGGGAGTGGAGGCAGCAGACGGGCAGTTAGGGACACCCACTTCAAGCTGGAGGCTGCTGGATTTCCAAGGGAATAGCCTCATCTCTCAAGGCCGTGCTGGGAAAGTTCTAAGCCCAAACGGAACCCTGACACCCTTTGTGGCTTCCAGAAAAATGAGAATGGTAAAAAAATAAGTGTAAAAAGAATTAACAACACACCCTTTAAGTCAAGAAAAAAGTACATCAGAGGGACAGTCACAATTTTGTGGACTTAGAGGCGGTGTGAGAGGCTGGGACTTAAGAGGGAACGAGGGTGAGAGGGGCGAGTGTTCCCTTCCCAGCCCTGGGAGATGGGGAGGAAGGGAGGAGGCTGTGTGGAGCAGCTGCCGGAGGCCTTCCACCCTCCTGCCTGAAGCAGCTCCTCTGCCCTGCCCCTGCCCGTGCTCTGTGGCCATGCTTGTGGCAGGCACCTAGAGGGACAGTTGGTGTCTGCTTCAGAGAACATGAGCACAGAAGGCAGGCGGGACACGTCTTTGCACTGTTTGCTGCTCTTGGGGTTGAAGTCACACAGCTGGGCCACTTTCTCCCACTCTGTGCCTGGGGTTTCCTCCTTGGACTCCTTCACGAAAGCCTCCTCAGATGCCCTGCAGGTGGAGATAGGACAGAGGTCTCAGAGCTGCCTGCCTTTCCCCCCCGAACCAGTGCTGCTTTCCCCGCAAGGAGCAAGGCTGCTTTGCCCAGCCTGCTCTGGGGTACTTTATCCAGAGGTCTCCTCCCCGGCCCTGCACCCTCTGACCTTGGGCCCCAGGAACAGCCTTGGCATCAGAGAAAATCTAGTTTGGGACTGAGTGCAGACCTCGCCTCCTCAGAGAGGTCTGCCCTTGCCACCCTAGCTAAAGTTTCCTCTTGTACCTCCTCCACCCCTGCACTACCCTCACGCTCTCTGGTCATTGCCTCTCCATCAAGAGTTCCCCACTGGGGCTCCTGGCACCTAATGGCCGTGGAGGAACCAATGTGGTACCTCAGCCATTTTCAATGTTTCCAATAACTTGGCAGAGACAGGACATTGATTAACTAGATAACTAATTGGAGTGCCCAGTTCAGCATTGCCTCCATGTTCTGTGGACCCTGTGTGTTCGTCAGAGGGACCTCCTCCACCCCTGCCCAACCCTCGCGCTCTCTGGTCATTGCCTCTCCATCAAGAGTTCCCCACTGGGGCTCCTGGCACCTAATGGCCGTGGAGGAACCAATGTGGTACCTCAGCCATTTTCAATGTTTCCAATAACTTGGCAGAGACAGGACATTAACTAGATAACTAATTGGAGTGCCTGGTTCAGCATTGCCTCAATGTTCTGTAGACCCTGTGTGTTCTCCAGAAAAGCGTTGTGGTCAACCACTCATAGAAAACTCGGTTAAAGGGGACCTTCAAAGCCAGGCTTTCAAAGCCTTGCATGTGCTAATGTGCATCAGTGGGAAAGTGATGGTGATAGAATCCACTGTCTCCCCAGCATGTTTGATGGCAGAGCTCTTTTTAGCCCGGAATATCTATGGAGCCATGGCATGAGGACCACTCCATTCATTGAAGTCTTAGCTTTTGGTTAGAGTCCAGTTAGGGTGACAACTGGTGGCTTCTTCAGTTCTAGCTGACAGGTATGAAAGCCACTGATGAAGGAACAATGGAGAGGCAAAGTGTAGTCAGTACTGTTCAGTGGACAAAACCTAAATGTGGACATTATTAAGAGAAAGACATTAAAGGATTCTGAGGTGAAAGGGCTGGGTCTTTGTCCTGATTGGCTATCGAGCCCAACCATGTGTGACCAGGCACTGGCGGATGGTGGGGGGCTCTCCAGTTGGTCCACACGGCCGTGCCAAGGGTGATCTGGCCCTCCCTACTGCGTGTGCTGTGTGCTCGTTACCTAACCTGTAAAGTGAGGATCGGAGCCTCCACCTAGTGATCCGAGTGGCTGAGAATCTAAGGAGATGGCAGGTGTGTGCAAGCTTGGGAAGAGGTTGACGGCTGTGCAGAGCTGGGTATCCAGGGGGCTGAGGGAAGCTTTCCTAGCAGCTGTCCTTTGGGTCAAGAGGCCCCCGCTAAACTTGCAGCTCAGTGTGGTGGGTGGTCTTGCTGACGGGCACCACCATGGAGCTTGTGGGTTAGGCAGAATCATGGCCTCAGTCCTACTGAATTAGAATCCTCATTTTAACAGGACCCTCTGGTGTCTCACAGGCACATGGAAGTCTGGGAAACGCTGGTCTGCACTCTCCCTCTTCGGGACTCCTTTGTATGATCCTTGGTCCATTTTCTGGGGTGAAACAGGAGCACTAACTACCCCCGGCACCCATGTCCCTCTGCCATCCCCACTCTCCTGCTGGAACTCTCCTCTGGCTCCCTGCTGCCTTCAGGATCAAGTCCAAGCTTCTTGGCCTGGCACAACAGGCATTTCTGCAGCTGGCCGTGAGCTGACCTTCTCCACACGCCCCCATCTCCACCATCTACAGCCACCAGGCCACTAGGTATGTCCTATCTCATCACCTTTGCCCAAGCAACTTCTTCCACCTAAGATGTCCTTCCCCTCATCTTCCCCTCCCCATCCATTCATTCCTCCTCCCACTTTATGGTCAGTTGAAGGTCCTGCATCTCTGAAGCCTGCCCCGGCTCCCACAGCAGAAGGTGGCTTCCAGAGTGTTGTGTGTCCTTCCACGCAGCTCTTATTACCACACACTCCGGTCTGACCAGAGACTGGCACTGGGTAAGTACCCATGAGGACTGGACAGCCGGGAGAGTGGACGGAAGGTAGGAGCGAAAGGCTGTCACCCTGGGGTGTCCTGGGCACTGTGAGAGAAGAGTTAGCCAGGCCTGCCAAGGCTGTGGCCGGCACGCAGAGCAGCCAATATCGGCTGACCTCTCACACACTCATCACTGTATTTTTCCCTTCAGCTTTACAATCCCCAACACAACTCTAGGTGTCGCTGTCAACCAACTGAGGTGACGTGAGAGGGAACCTCTACCATCTCTGGTCTAGCTTAGTCACAGTACCAACTTGGGTAGAAGCTCTAAGGAGGAGCAGTGCACTTGGGGGTAGCAGAAGGGGATAGGTGTGCTCCTAGCTCTCTTTTTGTACCTCCAGAAACTGGCACTCAATGTTTGCTTCGTTCACAGAAGACCTCTGCACCCTACCTCCCACCCCCAAGAGGCATCTCTTTGGGAAGGAGTTGGGCAGCTTTGCCACTCGCCCCTCGCACCCGGGCATGGCCAGTGCATTCTTTTCTTTTCTCTGCCTGGATTTAGCAAAGTCACCTCCATGCAGAAAAGACCTCCATAAGCATTTGCTGGCGTGGTGGAGGTGCTGCGCTGATTGGGATTCACCCCTGCTCTGGTCATAGCCTTCTCCCTGCCCCTGCCCAGCCGCACTCTTGTACCCCACAAGCAGGAGACTCAAGAAACTGTGCCAGCCACACACAGGGGCCTCGCCCTCTCCAGCTCCCCCAGACAGAGGAGCAGAGGAGACACACGTACACGTAGCCGATGATATCAGCATCTGGCTGCTGGTAGAATGCTTTGTCAGCGATCCTTAAGGGAAAAGGGTTAGGTGGGGGAAGACGAGATGGCAAGACAGACAGACAGGCAGAGGGTTAAAGAGAAAGAGAGACAGTGTTAGTACCTCCAGGTCGAGAGGTGTTAGGAAGCAGAGCTCTGGGAGGCTCGACTATCCACAGCCCAGAGAGGAGAGCAGGAATCCTCCACCCACCCACCGAGTGCCTTTTCTAAAACTCGGCCCTGATCAAATTACTCCTCCTGTTCACCACCCATGTCTGCCACCACTCCCAGCCTCCCTGCTGCCCCCCTCTGCCACCACTCGCAGCCTCCCTGCTTCCCCAGACACAAGGTCCTTTCTTTCTTATCATTCTGTCCCCTGGTCTAGATTTCCCTCCCCCACCCCTGCCCTCTTTTTCCTGATGAACTCCTACTCCTCCTCCAAAGCCCAGTTCCCCAGATACGAAGGTTCCTCCCCCACAGCATCCCTTGTTTCCTCCTGCAGAGGCCCTACTGCTGAGTTCAGTTGGACATGTGTTTCTCTCCTCTGAACTCAGAGGATACAGGTTGGGTCCTTCTCATCTGTCTTCCGGTACCCAGCCCAGAGCCTGGCATGCAGCAGCTTCCTGAACACAAGTGTGGTGGCTTCCCAGAATTGGCCTTGCCCTTCCTGGCAGGCCTAGTGATTTGAAGGGACGAGTCTCAAAGGCTGGACTGCTGGGCAGCATCCCTGAAATGCTCTGAGACCATTTCCACAAAGGTGTTCTCTGTGGCATCTGCTGTCCTTGCCTGCTCAGCATTCATTCTCCTTCTTCCAGGAAGGGCACCCTGATTGTCCTTTGCAGGATCAATTTGCCCCCAAGTCAGTCCCTGTGGTTTGGGTAGGACTGACCCCATGCCCAACCCCAGGAATGGAATATTACCTAAGCTGGGTCCATCAGGGAGTCCCTGCCTCTGGGCCAGTCACTGGGCCTGGCCCATGCCCCACCAATGAGGGTCAGGTCAAGGACTTATGCTGGAGCTATTGGGAGCAAGAGATTATTTTATTTTCATTGAAGTTGCCAAGTAGATAGAGCAGAAGCCTGGAGCTGCTGGTGGCCACCTTCGCCCCCATCCCGGGGAGGGGGGGTGTCCCAGAGGGAAGGCTCCGTAGAGGAAAGAAGAGCTTAGAGACAGTAAAAGTGGGTTCCAACTGACTTTGTTTCCGCCCTTGAGCCTGCTGTGCCTGTCGTCCTACCCCTGGCTTTTCAGTTCTACGGGCCACTCATTTCCTTTAGTGCTGAAGCCACTCTGGGTCAAAGCGCTACAAGCAACAAAATCCCGTACCCAGGCTGGCTCTTCACTCCCAGCCAGGACTGTGCTTTCCGCGACACTAACTGTGGCACAGAGGGCCAGGCCTAGCTGTGGGGCCCAGCACAGTCTGGCTCACATCCCAGGGACCTGGGACCTCAACTGCTGACTGCAGAACTTGCTTCTCACTGTTGTGGTTGTGAGAGCGTAACAGTGTATCAGCCCTTCCAAGTTCAGGGCTCTGAACTCCACAGGCAACCAAGGAAGTAGTCCTGGGCATTCAGCTTCTCCTTCTTCCATGCTCTTGCCACCAAATCACCCATTCTCAAGATGGACCTCCAATACCATAGCCCCCTCCTGTCCTCGTAGCCTCTCATGTCCCCATAGCCCCTCAAGTCCCTATAGCTCCTCTCCTGTCCCCATAGCCACCTCATGTCCCCATAGCCCCCTCATGTCCCTATAGCTCCCTCATGTCCCTATAGCTCCCTCATGTCCCCATAGCCCCCTCCTGTCCCCATAGCCCCCTCATGTCTCTATAGCTCCCCCATGTCCCTATAGCTCCCCCATGTCCCTCTAGCTCCCTCATGTCCCCATAGTCCCCTCCTGTCCGCACAGCCCCCTCATGTCCCCATAACCCCCTCATGTCCCTCTATCCCCATCATGTCCCTCTAGTTCCCTCATGTCCCTATAGCTCCCTCCTGTCCCCACAGCCCCCTCATGTCCCCATAACCCCCTCATGTCCCTCTATCCCCATCATGTCCCTCTAGTTCCCTCATGTCCCTATAGCTCCCTCCTGTCCCCACAGCCCCCTCATGTCCCCATA
>NW_005357764.1:2493423-2509951 GCF_000412655.1 Myotis brandtii | reverse complement strand
CTCCTGTCCCCATAGCACCCTCATGTCCCTATAGCCCCCTCCTGTCCCCATAGCCCCCTCATGTCCCCATAGCCCTCTCCTGTCCCCATAGCACCCTCATGTCCCTATAGCTCCCTCCTGTCCCCATAGCCCCCTCATATCCCCATAGCCCCCTCATGTCCCTCTATCCCCCTCATGTCCCTATAGCTCCCTCATGTCCCTATAGCTCCTCTCCTGTCCCCAAAGCCCCCTCCTGTCCCCAAAGCATCTGTTACCGGTTGTTGATCTTGTTCTTTTCCACTTGTTCACTCTGGCGCTGGTTCCATTCCTCCAGGTCCTTCTTGGCCTTCTCCCGCCACTCCTGTTCTGTCACCTTGGAGGCAGCATCTGCAACCCCAACAGGAGTATGAGTGGCAGCTTTCCAGTAGGGACACGAGGGACACAACCGCCCCAGCTGCTTCTCCCCTTGTCCCCAGTGCCCATTCTCACACAGTTCCCACATTAGAGGGGGTGTGCATATACCTTAAAGTTCCCCACCCACCACCGTGTCCCAAAGCAGCCCAGCCTCAGCCCTGCCCTCACCCAGCTCTTGCAGCCGTTTCCTCTGCTCCTCTCTCCATTTGCGGATGCTCTCGGGCTCCTGTGTCAGCCTGTCGACCTGGGCAATGGCAGCATAGCCGTCAGCGGGGCCGTTAGCCTCCTAGGACACAAACACACAGCCATGTACCCAGGCCATCCACCTGCCTCCCGGTGTCTACTGCCCAAGGATCAGGACATCCCCTCACATTCTTTTTTCTTACTTATTTAACTTATTGGGGTGACATTGGTTAACAAAATTCTACAGGTTTCAGGTGCACAATTCTACAACACATCATCTGTACATTGTATTGTGTGTTCACCACCCTAGTCAAGTCTTCCATCACCATTTATTTATACCCCACCTTTTTTTTTCTTTTTAGAAAAGCAAGAATTTATTGACCACAGCAAAAGCACACTTATGACAAGGAAGGGCTGCTTTGGCTCACTGGGAAGTCAAAGAAAAGGGGGCCTTAGAGATGGGTTTGGGGGAGTGGGGGGAGCTGCCACTGCCCATTGCTCCCCTGGTTGCAAGTCTCGTGGGGTCCCTTGGAGTTTAGAAGATACGTGCCTGTTGGGGAAGGAGAGGGGAGAGAGAATGGCACAAGTGTACTCCCTGAAAGGAGAGTGCCCACTGTTATTTGTTTGTTTGTTTTATAATTTATTTTTAGAGAGAGGAGAGAGAGAGAGACATTAATGTGAGAGAAAAACATGATCAGTTGCCTCCTGTACACACCCCAACTGAGGGCCAAACCCACAGCTGGGGCATATGCCCTGACTGGGAATTGAACCAGCAACCTATTGATGCACAGGACAATGCTCAACCAACTGAGCCACACTGGCCAGGGCTCACCCACTATTTTTTAAAGATATTTTTATTATTTTTTAACATATATTTTTATTGATTTCAGAGAGGGAGAGAAAGATAGACACATCAATGAGAGAGAATCATTGATCAGCTGCCTCCTGCACGCCCCCTACTGGGGATCGAGCCCTGGCCGGGAATCAAACTGTGTGACCCCCTAGTTCATAAGTCAACGCTCAACCACTGAGCAACACTGGCCAGCCTCAAGCACTATTTTTAACAAATGTTAGTGAATAGGCCATATGTTGGGAAAAAATAGTAATTTCACAGACATAAATAAATATTACATATCTATAACTATAGTTTACATATATATTTAAATCCAAGAGTTACCACTCATAAACAATGTTCAGTGAATGATTAACACGTGATCACACCGCATTGTGCGAAGTAATTGGTTCTGTGGTCCCTGGCATGAGTTTCTGCAGCAGTTTTAACTCGCGCCAGCAATGTTCCCACATGCTAAGGCACGCCCCAGCCTTGTACATTTGTTTACTCGCAGTGACTGGTGAATGCACGCATTTACTAGGCTTACTCAGTATAAATTTAAAATTATAGCACTATATATAGAAAACTTTTCTGTGAAATTAAACTTTTCACACATACTTGATTTTTTAAACTATTTTAAAATATATTTTTTTATTGATTTCAGAGAGGGAGAGGGAGAGAGAGAGAGAGAAACATCAATGATGAGAGAGAATCATTGATCAGCTGCCTCCTACATGCCCCCCACCAGGGATCAAGCCTGCAACCCGAGCGTGTGCTCTGACCAGGAAGAACCTGGGACCTCTTGGTGTGTGGGATGACGCTCAACCAACTGGGCCACACCAGCCAGGTTGTTTATTTTTGTTTGTTTGTTTCCCTTGCCCGAGGACATGTATCAGAAAAAATATTCCTATGAGAAAGGTCTGAGATTTTACTGCCTGTTTTCTCCTAGGATTTTTATGATTTCAAACCATAAAACAACCTTAAACAATCTCACATCTCAAACAACTTCATACCCACTGTCTCCTTTGCACTTGCTGTGCCCTCTGCCAGCAAGCCTTCCCCTTGTGTGACCCTGGGCAAATAAGAGTGCCCACCCCTCAAGGTTGACATAAGAATGAAATGAGCCCTAGCTGGTTTGGCTCAGTGGATAGAGCATTGGCCTGCGGACCGAAGGGTCCCGGGTTTGATACCGGTCAAGGGCATATGCCCAGGTTGTGGGCTCGATCCCCAGTAAGGGACGTGCAGGAGGCAGCCAATCAATGATTCTCTCTCATCATTGATGTTTCTATCTCTCTCTCCCTCTCCGTTCCTCTCTGAAATCAATAAAAAAAATATTTTTAAAAGAATGAAATGAGTTAGCCCTGGCCAGTGTGGCTCAGTTGGTTGGAGCATTATCCGTGCACTGAAAGGGGTTCAATTCCCCGTCAGGGCACATACCTAGGTTTGTGGGTATGATCAATATTTCTCTTTTTCTTTCTCTCTCTCTTCCTCCCTCTCTAAAATCAATTTTAAAAAAAAACACACACACACAAACAAAAAATGTCATTTTTTAAAAAAAGAATGAAATTAGTTAACAAAATGTCAAGAATTTCTTTTTTATAATATATTTTTATTGGTTTGAGAGCAGGGAGAGGGAGAGAGAGAAACATCAATGATTAGAGAGGATCACTGATCGGCTGCCTCCTGCACACCCTCTACTGGGGATCAAGCCTGCAACCCGGGGCATGTGCCCTTGACTGGAATCAAACCCGAGACCCTTCAGTCCGCAGGCCAATGCTCTATCCACTGAGCCAAACCGGCCAGGGCAAAATGTCAGGAATTTCTAACACTTCTTGGCACACAGTGAGTCCCTTGTGTTCCTATCATTAAAACCAGTCTCACAGTTTTATTTACCCAATAGTGCATACACAGTCCGAAATGAGCTCACTTTATGTTTACTTGTCCATTGTCTGTCTCCTCCATCAGAATGCCACTCGGTGACAGGGACCTTATCTGTCCTGTTCCCTGCTGCGTCCTCAGCACCCCACACAGTGCCTGGCGCATAGCAGGTATTCCATACATATTTGCTGAGTGACCAAGCAGCCCTGAGATAGGCAGGATGACCACGGCTAGGAATGTGGTAAAGAACTTGGACTCTGCAGCCAGAATGTCTGGGTTCAAACCCCACCTCTGCCGCTTACTAGATGTGCATGTAGCCAGGGCAGGGTGCTTAACCTTTCTGGGCCTCAGTTTTCTCATCTGAAATGGGAATAATAATAAAACTACCTCTAAGATCTGTTGTAAGGATTTGGTGCAATATTTGTAACACACTTAGAAGAGTGAATGGTAGTTGGCATTATTATTACTCCATTCCCATTTTATAGAGAAGGACACTGAGGCCCGGAGAAAAGGCATGATGTATGGCAGAGCCTCTGACTCCCAGACCAAGGCTCTGCCCACTTCACTACCGCTCCTGTCAAAGGTGGGGACTCCAAGAGTTGGGGTTGAGAGCTCAGCCCAGTAGGATGTGGCTCCCCTCCAGTCTAGCCAAGCCTTTTACAATCCAGCCCCATCTCCCGCCACTCCCTCTCTGGCACTCAACACGCCCCACGCATTCCTGTCTACACACATCCCACCCACTCCTGTGGCTGCCTTTGCTTTCAGCCTGAAATTGTCTTCCCTCCCTTCTCCAGCTGCTTAAATCTTACTCCATCCCACGAGTTTCCAGCTTAAATGTCACAAACTCTGGGATACCTCCCAACCCCAAGCAGATTTCGTACCCCTTCCCCTCTGTGCTCGGTCACAGCCTTCGCCTTCTAGGGATCTTGTTTGTAACTTTTTTAAAAAATATGTATAATATATATTTTTTTAAATTTTTTTTTTATTGATTTCAGAGAGGAAGGGAGAGGGAGAGGGAGATAGAAACATCAATAATGAGAGAGACTCACTGATCAGCTGCCTCCTGCACACCCCACACTGGGGATCGAGCCTGCAACCCGGGCATGTGCCCGACTGGGAATCGAACCATGACCTCCTGGTTGAAAGGTCGATGCTCAACCACTGAGCCACACCGGCCAGGACTGTTTGTAACTTCTAAACTGCTGTTCTGTCCTTTCAAGGCTCCCGTGCTCCTCCTTCAGACACTTTTCAAAACTGTCATGAAGTCGGTGTCGTTCAATGTCTTCTCCCCACACAGTGTGCTCACCATGAAGGTTCTGGAGCCAGCGTGTGCCCGGCTCAGAGGAAGTGCTTTGTAAGTGTTTGCCCAAGGGGTGCAGGCAGCCAGGGGGAAGGAGCACACACCCGGCTCTGGCTGTCTGGGGAGAGGGAGGGGCAGGCCCAGGATGGGTGGTGTAGCCGGGCACCTCGGGTCAGGTCCACCCTTGGGTGGGGCACTTTGGGTGGAGCCCTTATTCCTCTTTCCTGACTTGAGTTTAGAGCCTCATGACATCCCGAGGGGCCTTTCCAGGGCACATGGATCACTGTGTTGGGTGAGCCCCACCCTGGTCACGGGAGAACAGCCCTGCCCTGAGGCCCAGCGGCCAGGATCCCTGCCCAATCTATACAAGTCCCATCTGCAAACAACTGCAGCTTCTTTTGTGAATGTGTTAGTGCACGCGCCATATTTTATCTTCATGCTGGTACCTATCGCAATCTGAAATGACAGGTTTGTTTAGCGTTCACTATCTCTCTTCTTGCAAGAAAGTGAGCTCCTTGAAAACAGACTGCCTTGTCTGTATAAAGCAGGGGTGGGAACCTGTTTTCTGCCACGGGCCATTTGGATATTTACAACATTATTCGAGGGCCATACAAAATTATCACCTGAAAAATTAGCCTGCTAGTCTTGTTGAGGAGCTCCACGGCACCTGGGGGCGAGTCCTGGTACAGGTGCTGCTCAGAGCCTGGGTCGGAACTCTGGGGCCACCCCTCCTCCTGTCACGTGAGAGTTTGTGGGAAAGGACACTGGACTTTGTTTCTATGTAAACAAAAGCCAGTGAGGAGAGCAGAGGTTGTCTTCATTCTTCACTGGTAAGTCGACCTTGGCCTCTGTAGTAGCAGGGAGCAAAGGGCCGCTTTCTGTATCCTGCCAGGAGGCCATGGCATATGGGCGATTCCCCCCCACCCCACCCCTTTTTAAAATATATTTTTATTGATTTCAGAGAGGGACAGGGAGAGAGATACAAACATCAATCAGAGAGAATCACTGATCGGCTACCTCCTGCACACCCCCTACTGGGGATCAAGCCTGAAACCTGGGCATGTGCCCTGACTGGGAATCAAATCTTGACCTCCTGGTTCATAGGTCGATGCTCAACCACTGAGCCATGCCAGCCGGGCTTTTTTTTCCCTTTTATACCTAGTTGCTCAGAAGACATTTTTATTTTGCTGCTTGGTGAGTTATTTGCTAGTCATATTTTTAAAATCCAATCTACGAAAAATTCCTACTGCCTTAGGAAATTACAGTCAGAGCCTAAAATTCTTAAAATGCTTGGGTTATCATTTATAATTACTGAGTTTGTTTTCAGCAGCTCAGCAGCTCCTTTGGAACTGGCGGAATCACTTGTCAAATTACAGCTGTGCGGTGAGCGCCCTGGAAATGGGAACTCTGGAGGGGGAGCCCCCGAGCTCCACCAGGAGGGCACCCTCCGTATCTAATAATCCCGACTATCGGTCTCTCGAACTACTGTGGTATATTAACCAGGACACACAGGGTAATGCAGCGGTTCTCATACTTCTTTAGTCTGAGACCTATTTACACTCTTAAAATTATCCACCCCACAGACCTAGTATTTATGTGGGTTACATCAATATTTCCTGCATTAGAAATGAACACTGAGATTTTAAAAGTATTAAATCATTTAGAAATGACAATGACAAACTCATTTTGTGTTAAAAATCATTAGCCTGCTATATTTGGTCAAACATTTAATTAACTCACCCCTAATTCCTTGGCAAGGCCAGACCAAATGATTTCGCGGGCCTTATACAGCCCTTGGGCCAGATGTTCCCCAACCCTAGCGCACAGTCTCCAGAACAAGGAGGGCCTGGGTATAGGAGGAGTTCAAGAACGTTTATTGACTAAATGGACATGTTCAGGCTTGGGGACAGGGATGAACAAGGCAGCCCATCAGCCCGGAGCTTGGTAGGGGGAGTCCCTAACCAATGAGGACCATGGCTGGGATACCTGCTGTGACACAGTCAGGGTAGAGAGGGGGCACAAGGAAGGGCATGGCCATTCTCCCCTGAGGGCAGAGAAGGACCGGAAGAGATGGGGCAGGGCATTTCGTGCCAAGAGCAGCATAAGGGCCACGTGGGGCAGGTGCCTTTGGGAAACGGAGTACAGAGAGGCCTCCAGGTGTGGGGGAGGTGGGCTGGACGGATCCTCCGGGCAGGAGTCTCACCCTCCTTGGCCTTTAGGGCCCCCCATCGCCACAACGCCTGCCCTAAAATGAAGACTCCCAGGTTATAGAGCGTTAAAACTGGCAGAGCATTTGCAAGTAAATGGTTCTCTTTTATCTTTACCACCACACGCGGTGGGGTTTATTGCCTTTGTTTTACAGGTAGGGAAAGTCTAGCACCAAAGTCCCAAGGTCAGCCAGCCAGGAAGTAGCAGAGCCAGGATTCAAACTGAATTTCTGGGTGTGAACACGGTGGCCACATAGTAGCCAACGGGGACCAAACTCACTTCTGGTTCACATGATTTGTGTGCCTTCTTTTTGTCTCCCAGGTTAATCTGTCTTCCCAGGATTCGTGCCTGTGCCACCTCCTTCCCCTGCTCCACCCCCATCTCTCTCACACACGCCTGGGCTCTCTCTGGCTAGGCCAGGAGTTGATAACAGGTTTCCTGGGCTTCAGAGCACTTTTCTCCACAGACCTGTGGGGGCAGCAGGGCAGGGCCTCCAATCCCCATTGTACACATGAGATCTGGCTCAGAGCGATGACTGGTGGAAGGCCGTCTCGCTGGGGAAAGCCAGAAATGAAGCCCAGGCTGTCTGACTCCATCCAGATTCTTCCCCACAGCCTGCCCCGGTCTGGGTGGGGGAGCAGCCTTGAAGAGCATTTGGACCCCCCGGTACTCCTCTCAGCCCCCAGAGCAGCTGCACATCCAGGGGCATATTGTACCCTGAGGTGGTTGTGCCCCAGGCCTCAGGCCCTGGCCAAGCTGGGCCTGCCTCTGCCACCACTTCGCATGGGCAGTGCGGCCCACTAACCTGCTCTGGCTGGCAGCTGTGCCTGCCCCACACCTTGTACCTCAGACTCCCCCAGCCCTGCACCTCTGGCCTCCTTCTGTTCCCCCAGACCCCCTCCTCTCTGCAGTGGGCCCCAGGCTCTGGGCAAGTCCTGGACTCAGTGTCTAACCCGCTGTACCTTGAACATGCTGTCCCCCGAGCCAGGCCCACCCACATCCCCTCAGGCAGCCTCGACACCACTTTCAGCACCCCCTCCCTGTGGCACTGCCTGACTCTGCAGCACCTGGTTCAAGTCCCAGCTCTTCCCAGCTGTGTCAGCAGAGTGAGCTTTACCCCCCCCATGCGTCCTCCTCATCTGTAAAATGGGGACAATGACAGAACCTACATCATAGGGCTGTTGGGAGGATGAAATGAGTTGCAGCACGTAAAGCTCGTCCCAGCTCTTCCCAGCTGTGTCAGCAGAGTGAGCTTTTACCCTCCATGCGTCCTGCTCATCTGTAAAATGGGGACAATGACAGAACCTACGTCGTAGGGCTGTTGGGAGGATGAAATGAGTTGCAGCACCTAAAGCTCTCCGTGGTGCCTGACACACGGTAAGAACCAGACTCAGCTCTTCATACTACCCAGTCTCTGAGCCCTTGCTGTCCTGCACGACCACCACTTCTTCCCCGGTCTCTGTGCTTTGTCACAAGCGAGCTCTTTGAGGACAAACACACATTGGATTTGCCTCTTCACCCACTGCCCCAGCACAGTGCCTGGCACTCAGGGGCCATGAGTGACTCCATGCAGGAGGAGTGGCTGCCTGTAGAGCGATGTGGAGGGCGCAGGAACAGCCTGGGACTCAGCATCAGGGGGACTGGGCTTGAAGTCCTTTCCTGCCCCTCACTGGATGTGGGACCTTTGAGAACCCCTTTCCTGGGCTACTTGTGTTTCATCACCTCAAATGGGAGGGGCCACATCCCACTCAGGATGTGAGGTGGGGACCCTGTGTAACACATGATGTGCACCCCTGTAGCCGGTAGAGGATGTGCATGGAGAGGGCCGGCAGGCTGTTGCCACGCTGCAACATGACCAGAAGAGCACAGTGGTGTTGCTGGCAGACAAAGTCCCGAGGAGCTGTTTGGCGGCTGTGAACTTGTTTTCCTGGCCCCACCTCTGCTGGTGGGTGGGGTGGGGGGAGTGAGTTACAGCAGGAATGGCCCAGTGAGGAAAGCAGGTCAACTGCCAGGAGGGTTGGCAGCCTGGGAGGACCCACCAGTGGCTGCAGGAATGCTCTGAGCCCCTCCCAAGCTGGAGAGGGAAGGGATTGGGAATGGCCAGGACCAAAGGCAGGAGGCTCCATCAGTTCAGCTCCCTGACACCCCTCTCCGTGGGACCCCTCTGCCGGACCCCATAGGAGCATCTCCGTGGGCTGTGCTGGCGGAGCCCGTGCTGTGACTCCAGAGACAGCCAGGGGGATGAGGAAGATCCGTCTTTGGGATTGACCAGCTAAAGCTAAACTAAGCTGAGCTGTTGATTCCTCTAAGTAGCTCAAAGGGGGATGATGGAAGGGGTGGGGGAAGGGATACAGTTTGTGCAGGTGGAGGGAGTGCTGCAGGGGCCTCCCACCCCTGCCCCTGGCAGTGCCAGATGGAACTGGAATAGGTGTGGCAGGCTTGTCCTTAGGCCTTGTTGGGGATCAGGTTTGTAGCTGGACCCCCTAGTGGCCCACAGGCTACCACCAAAAAAACCAAAAAAAACAAAACAAAAAACACACAACAATAAAAGTAGCAAGAAAGTTCTGCCCGGGACCCTTGAAAGTTGAGTATGCATGCATCCTGGCTGTGTGGCTCAGTTGGTTGAGCATTGCCCCAAGCACGGAGAGGTCACCGGTTGATTCTCGGTCAGAGCACATGCCCCAGTTGCAGGCTCCATCCCCAGTAAGGGGCGTGCAGGAGGCAGCTGATCAATGGATATTTCTGCTCTCCTTGATGCTTCACTCTCTCTCTCCCTCTCCTTCCCTCTCTCCCTAAAAAAAATCAATAAAAACATTTTTTAAAAAGAAAGTGTTGGGCATGTGAGGCTTTCCTCCACCTGCAGCACAAGCCAGCCCCTGCTCTATGCTTGATTCTAAAGAAGGTCTGGAGGGTGGTGGTGGAAGGGCTCCCACCTTCGACCTGCTACAAGGATGAGGTGCAAAGGGCACCAGATCAGGGAGGGAGGTGTGGACAGAACTGGCTTCTGAGAGACGGGCCTCATCTGTATCCCCTTCTAGGATAGCACAGATGTGAAGCAATTTACAAAGAAACATGCCTGGGATTATTACTGGGATCAGTGAGAATGAGAGTTCACACTGAGATTGGGGAGGAGTCCCACCCAGGGTTCCACAGTTCTGCCAAACACAAAGTGAGGCCAGACGGTGTGGAGAGAGAAGGCCGCCGATCTAATCTACAGGAAGGAGAATTATCCTCCTCATAGTGTTCTAGCTACTTCTGTGGTTCCAAGTGTATCTCCAGCTCCAGGTCCACTGGAGGACACAGACCATGGGGTCTAGCAAAGTCCTTTTGAGTGTTCCCAGCACAGGGGCAGCCCGGGTCTCAGTGATCTACCAAACCGAACAGGAGGCCATGCTCATTATTTGTGGCTCTCGGACCCACGGAGACACGAAGTCCTAGAGCCCTGGGAGACTGACTTCCTAGCCTGCAGACAGTTGAGTGCTTTTCCAGAAATAGGAATTGGCCAGGCTCCCTGTGTAAGGTGCCAGCCCAGCCCTCTTACATAAGAAAGTATTGTTTATTCTCGCCAAGGGTCAGGAGGCCAGCTCCTCCACAGCCACGGGGGCTCAGCAGATGGCAGAGCTGAAGCCGAGGGGGCAAGGGCCTTTGACCCTTTTTCCCAGTGGGAATCAAGGCTCATCCACTGAAGGCTTCGCCCCACCCAGGCACCTGGGGGGGATGAGGGGGAGGTAAAAAGTAAAGGGGTTGCGGGGGTGAGGACAGTTGCATCTGTGGGGTCCTGGGGATGCCATCTGTGAGCCAAATTCTCTAAGTCTCAATACTTTTCTAAAATTAAAGTATAGTTGACATATAGTATTACATGAGTTTCAGGTGTGCAACATACTTCTTCATCAATCTAAGTACTTTCAAGCCAATTTATGTCTATATGAGGGGAGGAGGTTAGGTGGGCACAGCGAGAGGCAGTCTTTAACTAGGAATGTCCTTACTAGGTGTTTTGGCGTGTGCATGTGTGTGCAGAATAGGGCCAGTACAAAGGATTTTTAAACAAGGAACATGAAAGCTCTCCCCTTATCCCTCCCCAACTCCCACGTCGGGGCTAACACTGCTAATAGTTAGTAGACTTCCTTTCAGATATTTTGTGCAAATGTATTTCTAAAATAAAAAGCAGGACCACACTGAGCATACTATTCTGCAAGCTGCTTTTCCACTTACTATATTGCCGGCTTCTTTTCATGTCCATACAGCATGGGTTTCCAATTTGCCCGCCCAGGCCCCCAGTGCTGCACACTTAGGTTGTTTCTGTTTGTCTGCTATTATACATCATCCTGCAGATAATCTGGGTGTCCTTGTCCAGTTATTTCCTTAGGAAAAATTCTGAGAAGTGGAATCTCTGGGTCAAGGGCCTACCCAGGTAGAGATGGCCACTCAGTTCAGTCGGGAGGGCCAACGTGTGCAGGTCCCTGTGTTTCCTTCAGTCCATGCCACTGTGAGCCACTTTATCCCTCCCTCTGTAAGCAGGACATCACCATGGGCAGACTGAGGCCATACCAAACCAATCCCTGTCTCTAGTGGTCTTTATTCCTCATTTCCTTCTCCTACATGACAAAAAAAACAACAACATATCTGTAAGCAGGACATCACCATGGGCAGACTGAGGCCACACCCCACCAATCCCTGTCTCTAGTGGTCTTTATTCCTCATTCCCTTGGACAAAAAAAAACAAACAAACACAAAAAACATGTCAAAACCTCTGTGTTCCCATCCCAATTAATCAGACTGGAGTGACCAGAAGACTGAAAGCCCTGATCCTATTGAGGATGGGGCCATAAGTTCGTGGGATTCAGGCTGTCAGACCCCACCACTGCTAAGGCAGAATTGCTTACCTGAAACACATCTCCATTGATCGTGGTCCCCATGTCCTCAGGACCAGCTAGAAAGAGAACAAGGAGACAGCATTACTCATTGCTCAGCTTATAGCAAGCACAGAATGGTCCTACATTAGTGCCCCAAGCCGACTTCTGTATATGCCCATGCGTGTATTGACTCCCCCCAACACAGACATGATGGATACTTGGGCCCAATCCTTTGACTGCTCACCATGCCTTCTCACAGCCTTTATCACATTTGATTTTCACCACAGCCTTGTGATGAAGTTGTTATCAATCCATATTGTAGATTCTCAAACTGAGGCTCAGACAGACTATGTAATTGCCCAAGGTCGTCCAGTCAGTAATATCTCCTCTCCTACCTGAAACGGATTTACACTCCGCTGCAGCTGGGAATGGCCCAGTAGAGTCTGTGCAGGCAGAGGCACTGTAGGCTCAGGGCGGGGTCTGCGAGGGCTAAGGAGGAGGGACCTGCAAGTCTCTGCCTGTCCCTGCAGTGCCTTGAGCAACTAACTGCTCCACCTGGGACAGCAGGAACCGCAGCCCCCACCAGGCAGCACCTGCCCTATTTTTCCTGCTTCTGCCCCTCCCAGAAGGATTTCATTTTGCCCTCAACTATGACTCCTCCTGGTCCCTTTCCCTGACATCTGATTAGTCACAAATTCCTGTGGCTTCTGCTGCAACAGTGACCCTCAAAGTGGCCGTCCGCTCTTTGCCCTCTGCCCAGCCCCAGCCCTGGCTCTCCCCCTGCTAGTGGCAAATACCTGGAGGGCCCCCTTCTGTGTCCTTTCTCCTCACCACTGTCTTCCCTGAGCCCTGCAGGGTACCTGTGATGTAGTAAGAGCCAGAAACTATATATTGAATAAACAAATTACAAAATGCATTAAAGAAAGGAAGAATGAATGACTGGCTTCCCTGACTCCAGCCTCACCCTCTCCCAACCCTCTTTCAAACTCAAAGTTGCCCTCTGCTCTCTACCCCGTGCCCTGCTCCAGCCCCACCTCTCACCCATACAGTGTGCTAATAAAGCATACACTTACCTATGTCATTCCTCTAATTTAAAATACAATAAAAACAAACCCAAAAGAAATCCACTTCCCCTGGACCACGGCGGCCTACAGGGCCTGCTCCTGCTTCTGGGACTCAGCAGGTACTGTTCCCTCTGCCTGGAAGGCCTTCTTGCCCATCTCCACATGGGCTGCTCCCTTCAGCCTCTGGTTGCCTTAGTGTTGGCCTCCCCTGACCACCCCCGATATTCACCGCTCCCGCACCTTCCCTCCCCAGCAGTATTTTTTCATAGCACTTAGCACAGGTGATATGTTTATTTGTGTGTGTGCTTATTATCTGTCTTCCCCACTAGAACGGACCCTCCAATAGAGCAGAGACTTCGTTTTGTCCATTGCTGGGGCCCAACACCCACAATCTGGCGCATAACAGAAACTCCGTAAATACCTGTCAAATTCCGGACCATAGCACTTGAGGGTCTTTACAGTCTGGTCCTGTCCATTTTTTCCTGCCTCACTGCCCACCAGTCCCTCCCACAAACCCTATTCTGGTTTCCTCCTTCCCCAAACACATCCTGTACCCCATGCCTTTCTTCCTGCTTCCCTCTCTAAAGAATGCTCTTAGATCCAGTCATTCTCCAAGACCCAGTTCATGAGTCACTTCCTCTGGGAAGCCCTCCACTACTGCTGCCCTAGGCACTGATGGACGGTCTCGCCTCTGGGGTAGTCCAGAATACTGAACAGCATCCCCTGCCCTCTTATGCAATTACTTGTGACCTCTCACGGGTCATGCACTCCTTTATCAGGCTCTGTATCCTCCTCAGCTCCTAAAGGCTCCTGCACAGAAACAGTGAACAGTAAGTGTTGGCTAAATGGAAACTGAATTGCTCTTTGGGGGCCAACTGCTATCTGCAAGGCCTCTCTGCAGCCTCTCAGAAACTGCCTAGCAAAAAGCCACGGGAGGCCCCATGGGAGGAGCACAGGTGGACTGGTATCCCTTTACCAGCTGGCCAGTGCGGTGAGCAGCAGCAATGCTGCTTTCAGCCTGGGGACTGACGGGAGGGACACTTAATCCATGGAAATAATCCCCGGTCGATATAAATTATAATCAACGCTGTTTTCAGACTCAAACAGTGATTGGTTCTGATCAACTATGTCAGCTGTCATCCCTAGGCGTTCAGATAGGGCTTCTCCTGTCTGAGTGGTAGCATCTTCCCCCGGGCAAGGCCTCTACCAGGGCCTTATGTTACCAGGGTCCATTCAGGATGATGCCAGTCTGTGCACCTGGCGTCTCTGGAGTGGAAGTTGCACCACCCTACTCCACCCTGACCAGCCCCAGGCGCAGGCCCCTCATCCACAGGCCCGGCCCACCCTGGCCTTCAGAAAGCCCCTCAGCCCGTCTCTCGGGTCCATGAGTGTTCCTCTGGAGATGAAGTTTCAGCCTCTTTGGGAACCCACACACACCCACACACAGAGTTAGGAGTATTTGCTCCCACAATGCTTTCTGGTTTGTCTATTGCACATTTATAATCACGTGTCCATAGTCAGGGGCCGGCAGAACAGGGGCACAGGAGACACGAGTTCCAGGCATCACCAGTGGGTGTTGTTTCACTCAGATCCTTGACCCCTTTTGGAACGGGGGCAGACAGGGTCCAGAACATTCCTGGGAGCTTACTGAGGCCCAGATGGGGAAACAGGCTTGCCAGGAACCGACTGGGTGAGTCAGGGGCAGAGCTGGGCTGGGCAGCTCAGCAATCTGGGTGTGAAAAAGTAAACCTTCCGGGTCCTGCCCCAGGTGATGAATGGAAACAAAGTGTCCATTGCTCAGGCTGGCTCCAGCCCCAGCCCCAGAGGAGAGACAATGTGGCTCAGGCTCAAGTCTACACCAGACACCTCTTTCCCCAGGGGCACCAGGGACCCAACGTTAGAGCACTCAGCACAGAGGTGTCATCTAAGACAGCGGTCGCCAACCTTTCGGACCTCACAGACCACCAGATGGGCAGTGGTGGGAGCCAGCATCCGCCCAGTCCCGGAAGGCCAAGGCACATGCACCCCATCCATCTTGGCTTCTGGCACTCTGGGCTAGTCAGGGGGGATTACTTGCTCAGCACCAACTAGGGCTAGAAGGGCAGATCAATTCCATCCTGCCTGGCTACCTACGGAGCCACCATCCTACAATACCTCCTGGATCCCCATGCCCCGCTCAGGACGGCAGCTGAGCACTTGCAGCTGTGGTGGGTGTGAGTCCAGGAGGATCTCAGAGGGCTGTGCCCCACCCTGTGTCCCAATCTGTAACCCACCCTTGCCAGAGAGGGAACCTCCTTATCCGGGCTGTCAGCCCCTGGAGCCCCACTGTTTGGGGAGAGGCTCAACTCCCAGAGGCCTCTGGCTACCCGGGCTGACTTTTACCTGCTTCTCCCTCAGGAAGTTCTAACTTTGGGTCTTTTCAGCAGGGCCTCCCTCAGGCCAAGCCAGACCAGGGAAGCTGAGGGTCTCAAGGAAGAGGTGTGGACAAATGAACACTGGTGCCTGACTGTGGACAGGCATTTCCCAGGGATTCCCTGAGATGTGTGAAGGTCCGTGCTGAGCTGCTGCTCTGAAAGACTTCCATGGCCGGCTGGGTAACAAAAGACTCACTGCCCGCCTCCCCCCGCAGCCTACCACCTCCCGGGTGACTGCGGAAGCATCTGAAAGCGCATGGAGCTCAGACTTGGGAGGCCTGGGATTGGATCAAGCCCCAGATCTGTCACTCACAGCTGTGTGACTTTGGGCAAGGCACTCAAGGTCTCTGGGCCTCCAGGTTCTTATACATTACAGAAGGCTTGTTACAGTTCTCATAGCGAGGGGCTACAGCGATGCTTCAAGCTCCACACCACGGGAACTGTCTTAGTCATAGCTGTATCCCCGGTGGGCCTGGCATACAGGAAGTGCTCAGTAAATGTTGAATGAACACAAACATGACTATAAGGAGCCTTACTTGTAAACCTTTTTTTTAAAATATGGAAGCTACCACTTATTTCAACAGGCTCATAAAACCCCACCAAAATGACAGCATTAACAGGAAGCAAGGGCTGTTTTGGATGCACCTGTGAAGGTGCTATCTACTTTTTTACCAAATATTTTAAGAAATTATTCTCTCAAGCCAGAACCACAGCGGGAACACTGGCAAACATGCTGTTCTGAAGCTAACCACAACAGCCCTGGACCACCTTTGGAAAATGCCAGAGGGCAGAGCCACATTGGACCGAAATCCGCTATGTCCTGGTACCTCACTCAGAGTCAGGCATGTGGAAGACAGTGTAGTCAGGTGGACAGGGCTTAGAGTCTTCCGGACACAGGTTTAAATCCTTGCTCTGCCACTTGCCAGTTGTTCTAGTACTGTACTTTTTTTTAGCCTCGATTTTGCCACCTCTGAAATGGGTCTGACACTGAGTATCCAATGATGACATGTCAGTATAAAATGCCTAGCCCAGTGCCTGCAGGTGGTCCCAAGGGAAAGTGTGTGAGTTTCTGGACACCCTCCTGCCTTCCCAGCTGCAGGAGGAAGCTACGTCCGAGGGGCAGAGGGGTCTGCTGTCCTGCCCACACCTTCGGGGCTCGGCTGGGAGCCCGAGACAGGCCTCCCTGGAGGCTCAGGGGACACTCCGGGGCTGGGCGGTGCTGGATTCCGGAGCCGCGCGGCGGTGGAACTGGCCGGGGAGGAACGTCAGGAGGAATTCTGGTCCCGGGAGAACCCGGCCCACCCAGGCGGGGCCTCTAGGAGGCTCTCCAAGGAGATTCCTCCCCGGTTCCCCAGACCCCGGGCCCAGACCCTACACGCACACACGGCCCCAGGCCCGCTCCC
>NW_005357764.1:2486471-2492685 GCF_000412655.1 Myotis brandtii | reverse complement strand
CGCAGCCCGCGCGGGGAGCACCTGCGGGCGGGCGCTGCGCAGACCTCCCCGGACCCATTCTGTAAAGTTTCTTCACGCACCTGGGCAGATCGTAGGAATTCCGTTACTGCGGATTCCCCCCTCTGCAAGAGGAGGAAGACAGGGCTCGGAGAGGTGACCCTCGGTCCCCAGGGCTTCCGCCTCTTTCCTGCGGGGCCGGAGCCTTTCCCACCAGGCGCTGAGCTTCGGGGCATTTCGTGCGCGTTTCTCTTCATTGAGGAGGCTCCCGTTCAGGCTGCCAGAGTGTGCATGACCTGCCTGGACCACAACCTGCAGCGGTTCTCAACCTGTGGGTCGCGACCCCTTTAGCGGTCGAACGACCCTTTCACAGGGGTCGCCTAAATACATCCTGCATATCAGATATTTACATTACGATTCATAACAGTAGCAACATTACAGATATGAAGTAGCAACGAAAATAATTTTATGGTTGGGGGTCACCACAACAGGAGGAACTGTATTAAAGGGTCGCGGCATTAGGAAGGTTGAGAACCACTGACTTAGAGGCTGGGCCCCTTAAACGTCCCTTAGGTCTGAACCGGCCTGAGAAAGGCAGACCATGTATCAAGGCAGCCTGCGACTCCTCCACCTGTCACCCTCATTAGAGTGTCCCAAGGCCTCCTCTTTGCCAGTGCTGTGCCAAGCACCCGTGCAACAAAATGAGCAACACCCAGCCCTGGCCACCAGGAGATACAATCCAGGAGACCAACAGATGGCAAACTTTTATGGTTGGGGGTCACCACAACAGGAGGAACTGTATTAAAGGGTCGCGGCATTAGGAAGGTTGAGAACCACTGACTTAGAGGCTGGGCCCCTTAAACGTCCCTTAGTTCTGAACCGGCCTGAGAAAGGCAGACAATGTATCAAGGCAGCCCGCGACTCCTCCACCCGTCACCCTCATCAGAGTGTCCCAAGGCCTCCTCCTTGCCAGTGCTGTGCCAAGCACCGGTGCAATAAAATGTAGCAACACCCAGCCCTGGCCACCAGGAGATAGAACCCAGGAGACCAACAGATGGCAAATGGCTAGTCGCAGCCCGTGGGCAAGGTGCTCTGGCCTTAAAGCACAGGGTAGAAAGAATGATATAATGCAAACTGAGATACTAACCCCCAAACCTCAATATTACCAACATAGTCTGGTTTCATCTACATCCTTTACTCATCCCCACATGTTATTCAATTTTACCTGTAAATGATTCACTATGTTAACCTCTTTTTTAAAAATTTAAAGCTACTTACATTTTTAAAAAATGTCCAATTACAGTTGACATACAATATTATATTAGTTGCAGGTGTAAAACAGAGTGAGTAGACATTCATATATCTTACGAAGTGATCATCCTGATAAGTCTAGTACCCACCTGGCACTATGCATTGTTATTACAATAGTATTGACTCTATTCATCATGCCTTACTTCACATTCCCATGACTGGCAATTTGTACTTCTTAATCCCGTCACATTTTCCACCCGTCCCCAACACCACTTCCATCTGACGATCATCAATTTGTTCTCTGTATCTATGAGTTTGTTCTGTTTTGTTTGTTCACTTATTTTGTTTTTTTAGATTTCACTTACCAGGTATAAGTGAAATCCTGTGATATTTGTCTTTCTCTGTCTGACTTATTTTACTTAGATTAATACTCTCTAGGTCCACCCATGTTGTTACAAATGGCAAGATTTCATTTTTTATGGCTGAGTAATATTCCATTGTATATAGAATGTACCACTTCTTTTTTTTAGAAGGTACAATTTTTTTTAAACATTTTTATTGATTTTAGAGAGACCACTTATTTATCTATTCATCTATTAATAGGCACTTAGGTTGCTTCCATATCTTGGTTAATGTAAATAATGCTGCAGTGAACATAGGAGTGCATGTATCTATCTTTTTTTTTAATCCTCACCCAAGGATATTTATTCCATTGATTGATTTTTAGAGAGTGGAAGGAACGGAGGGAGGGGTAGACAGAGAGAGAAAGAGAGAAACATCAATGTGAGAGAGAAACATCGATCAGTTGCCTCCTGTACATGCCCTGACCAGGGATCGAAACCTCAACCTAGTTATGTGCTCTGATGGGGAATTGAACCCACCACCTCCCAGTGTATGGGTTTACCTTCTGATGGCTCTAACCAACTGACCACACCAGCCAGGGCTACATGAGTTCTTTATAAATTTAGATATTAACCCCTTATCAGATGTATCATTGGTGAATATCTTCTCCCATTCAGTAGGTTGTCATTTCATTTTGTTGATGGTTTCCGTTGTTATGCAAAAACTATTTAGTTTTATGTAGTCCCATTGTGTATTTTTCTTTTGTTTCCCTTGCCCAAAGAGTTATATCCAAAAAATATTACTAAGAGGGATATCAAAAATGCTTACTTTTTTTGCCAAAACCGGTTTGGCTCAGTGGATAGAGCGTCGGCCTGTGGACTGAGGGGTCCTAGGTTCAATTCCAGTCAAGGGCATATACCTGGGTTGCAGGCACATCCCTAGTGGGGGGTGTACAGGAGGCAGCTGATCGATGTTTCTAACTATCTCTCCTCCTTCCTCTCTGTAAAAACTCAATAAAATATATTTTTAAAAAAATGCTTACTTTTTCTTCTAGGAGTTTTATGTTTTGGGGTCTTATATTGAAGTCTTTAAACCATTTTTGGTTTGTTTTTTTAATATATGTTTTTATTGATTTTAGAGAGGAAGGGAGGTGGGGCGGGGGAGACAGAAACATCAATGATGAGAGAGAATCATTGATCAGCTGCCTCCGCACACCCCCAACTGGGGATCGAGCCTTCAACCCAGGCATGTGTCCTTAACCGGAATCAAACCTGGGACCCTTCAGCCCCCAGGCCAACGCTCTATCCATGGAGCCAAATCAGCTAGGGCATCTTTAAACCATTTTGAATTTCTTCTTGTATATGGTGTAAGACAATTATCTAGTCTCATTCTTTTGCATGAATCTACCCAGTTTTCCTAGCACCATTTATTGAAGAGACTGTTTTTACCCCATTACATATTTTTGTCTCCTTTGTCATAGATTCATTGACTATATAGGTATGGGTTGATTTCTAGGCTCTCTCTTCTGTTCCATTGATCTATATATGTCTGTTTTTATGCCAGTACTATTTTGTTTTGATAACTATAGCCTTGTAGTATAGTTTGATATCAGGTAGAGGGAGGGAGAGAGAGAGAGATAGAAACATCAATGTGAGAGTGCATCATGGATTAGCTGTCTCCTGCATGCCACTACTGGGGGATTGAACCTGCAACCCAGGCATATGCCCTTGACTGGGAATTGAACCAACAACCTCCTGGTGCACAGGACAATGACTAATCAACTGAGCCACACCAGCCAGGGTCTCACTGAATCATCTTTAAAATGTTGTGCTAAGTGAAAGAAGCCGAACACAAAGGCCACAGATTTATGATTACATGTATATTAAATTGTAGAGAGCACCCGGGAAGGCACATGAGCTGATTGTCAGCTGAGTCCAGTGGCATTGGCAGAGCCACATCCTGGAAACATACCTTGCCAGAGGCAGGTATGTTGTCAGCCTGACCTTTAGCTCAGGTGCCAGGGGGTGGGTTTCATTATCTAAGTTCAGCCAGGTGCCAGGAACGGATGCAATTATCTGGACTCAGCCAGGAGTGACAATTACAAAGAAACCAAAAAAATGAAGAATTGCAGCTTGACCTTTAACCATGATTTCCCATAATTTCCTTTGTCTTAAACTCTAGTAAAACTTCCTGGTATCATGCTGTATATAATAAGCGGGCTGCACTAGCTCTGGGTCACTGTCTCTCTACCCGAGGTCAGCGTCCCACTTGGCCCCAGATTTCCCTACTGTCTCTGTGTCTATCTCTTTCTTTTTCTCAATCCCCAGCCACCCCTACTCAGGACTCATCCACTCTCTAGCTGCGCTGGTCGAGGCCAAGAGAGAAAACTTATATCTGGCGCCCAAACAGGGACCTGAGTACAGGGGAACTCTCAAAAGTCAGGCGAGGGGACAGCTCTGAGAAGTGCACCCCACAACAAATTCAAGAAGTAAGGTAAGGAGCGGATTGTAGTATTAGCTGGGTGTAAAACATGGGAAATTCAGGGTCTCAGGAAAGAGATCTCTACTCTCAAATGCTTAAAACTATGCTCAAAGCTTGAGAATGCTCTGTTAAGCATAGTCAAATTCTTAATTTCTTAAGTTTCGTTAATGAAACCTGCCCTTGGTTTCCTGACGAGGGAACCATCAACTTTCAAACCTGGGAAAAGGTTGGAAAGCAATTGTGTGACTGATACACAGCAGAACGTCCAGAGAAAATTCCTATTTCTATATTCACACTATGGTCTTTAATTTGTGATTGCCTTGATCCAGCGCAGGAGAGTTTAAGAATGTCTAAGCAGGGTGTGGCCATGGCTTTACAGCCTACAGTAGAGGGGTGTGAATCTCTAAAAACACCACTTCCCCCCTCTGCGCCACCTCCTCCTCTGCCTGCTGCTCCTGCGACTGCAGTCAAGAGCCCGCCTGATAAAAACTTACCTCCTAAATATGAACAGGAGCTAGAGTTTGAGGCGGAGTGGGACAAGCGTCACCATGATTGTGGTGACTTAGATGATAAGAAAGATTTTGCTTGCAGCCACCCAGCCTTTATGGGGAGCAGGCCTAAGGTGTCAGTCAGACATCCCCCAAGGGCTCCCGGACTGTGAGGGGGTGCAGGCTGGGCTGAGGGAACCTGCCCCCTGAGTGCACAAATTTTGTGCACTGGGCGTCTAGTACACTATAAAATGATTAAAATTGTAAATTTTACCACGAATTTTAAAGACTCAATGTAATTCACCAAGGTAACAAACCAAAAGAGAAAAACTATATGATCATCTCAATGCAGAAAAAGCCTTTGACTAAATTCAACATCAATTCCTAATAAAAAAACTCGCACAAACTAAAAATTGAAAGGAACTTCCTCAACTTGATCAAGGACAGCTCTGAAAAACCTTCAGCTAACATTAAATGTAATAATGAAAGACTGAACATTCCTCCTCTAATATAGAAATAAGACAAGGATGTCAGTGTTCACAACTTCTACTCAACATTGTACTATTGGTTCTAGCCGGTGTAATAAAGAAAAGACAAAGACACGCGGGGTGGGGGTGGGGGTGCGTGTGTGTGTGGGGGGGAGACAGAGGCAGAGAGAGAGCGCAAAAGGGAATCCAGATATAAAAGGAAGAGGTAAAACTACATATACACACAACATGATTGTCTTATGTAGAAATCTGTCTCTTCCACTCTCTATTAAAAAGCTACCAGAACTAATATGTGTGTTTAGCAAGGTCATAAGAGGTAAATGAGCGTACAATAGAATTGTATTTTTTTATTGATTTTTTTAGAGAGAGAGGGAGGGAGATAGAAATAGCTAGAAACATCGATGACAGAGAAACATTGATTGGCTGCCTCCTGCACCCCCACCCCCGACTTACTGGGGGTAGGGCTTGCAACCCAGGCATGTGCCCTGACCAGGAATTGAACTGGTGACCTCTTGGTGCATGGACGACACTCAACTGAGCCACACCAGCCAGACTATGAGTTGTATTTTTATTTATTAGCAGTGACCAAGAGGAAAAGTGAAATTTTAAAATGCCATTTACAATAGCATCAAAATATAAGTATCTAGAAATAAATCTAACAAATGATATGAAAGATTCATACCCTAAAAACTACAAAATATTGCTGAAATTAAAGAAAATTTTTAAAAATGGAGAAATAAAAAAAATGGAGAAATATACCTTGTTCATGGATTAGAAGACCCAATATTGCCCAGCTTGTGGCTCAATTCCCCAGTAGGGGGTGTGTAAGAGGCAGCCAATTGATGATTCTTTCTCATCATTGATGTTTCTATCTCTCTCTCCCTCCCCCTTCCTCTCTCTGAAATTTATAAACACACACACACACACACACACACACACATTGTGATTCAATCAGCTGGCTGTAAATTGCTCAGAATGTTTTGCCTTTTTTAATTATATTGTCTGTTTTCTTTATTCTACTTGTCAAGGAATCTCTCTAGCCTCTTAATATCCTGCCTCATTATCACTAGACTAGAGGCCTAGTGCACGAATTCATGCACGGGTGGGGTTCCTCGGCCTGGCTGGCTATCAGGGGCAATCCGGGCTGATTGGGGCCAGCCGGCCGGG
>NW_005357764.1:2437741-2486424 GCF_000412655.1 Myotis brandtii | reverse complement strand
CTCAGCACAGGAGCTGCCCCCTGGTGGTCAGTGTGCTCCCACAGCTCCTGTGTTGAGTGTCTGCCCCCTGGTGGTCAGTGCGCATCATAGCAATCAGTCATAAGGGTCACTTAGGCATTTACATGTATAGATGATATTTTATCTGCTTACTGTTTCTCTCCCAGCTATGCCTTCCATGAAGGAAACAGAGACCAGGTTGGTTTGACCTACCACTGAATCCCTTGTGCTGAGAACTGCACTGGGCACAGAGTACAAGGTCTGTAAATACTGGGCCTGGCTAGATCCTTAGAGCAAAGGCCTCATGTATGGGAATTAAGCCATGGAAACTAAAGAGGGAAATACAGCTAATGTCTGTGGGATAGAGAGGGTTGGTCTTTAATTAAAGCATCTCAAATTGGTACATAAAAGGGCCACTGATTTTTGGACAATGAAGAAAATATGCTGATAACAATTGTCCTTTAAAGTGGAGATATTTTGCCCTAGCTGCTTTGGCTCAGTGGATAGAATGTCGGCTTGCAGACTGAAGGGTCCCGGGTTCAATTCCAGTCAAGGGCATGTACCTCTGTTGCAGGCTCTTTCCCGGCCCAGGCCCTGGTAAAGGTGTGTGTAGGAGGCAATCAATCAATGTGTTTCTCTCACATTGATATTTCTGTCTTTCCCTCTCTCTTCCATTTTCTCTAAAAATCAATGAAATAATATTCTCAGGTGAGGATTTAAAAAATAAAATAATAAGGTGGAGATATTTTATTGCTCTTTTAAAACTCCATGTTCATTCAAAAAAAGGAAAAAAAATTAAACCCATGTTCATAAACAAAATTTCCATGGTTTGTGAACTGTGAACAAGTTCAAACAACACCTTGGCAGGATGGGAAAGGGGGAAAAGCAGATTTATTTACAGATGGTTTAAGTAACCTAGATGCATTTAAATTTTCCCCATAATCTTAGAGCATGTGTCCCATGCTGTTACCTGAAAGGCACTGTGCCTGAGCGGGTCTGCCTCAGGCCGGCCTATAGTGTGCGTGTTCTTGACTTTGGGCAGGAAAGTTTTCACAAAACGGGTCCAGGTGGTTTTGAAAGTGTGGTAGGCAGTTAGACAAGAGCAGATCAAGGACGATGTGCCAGGTACAGAAGGTCACCTGGGCAAAAAGCCCTGGGTGCCTGGCAAAGGACAATTGTAGGGTGGGAACTTCGCCACCAGGGTGACCTTTCCTCCCCTAGCATGGCTGGTCCTGCAGTTTGGATCCCCTGACCTTTCCTCCCCAGAGATAACATCTAGGCCCCAGTTGTATTTCAGCTCCAGGCCCAGAAAAACAGCAAAAGCAGATAAGAAACACCACGGCTGACCCCAGGACCAGCTGCACTGAATAATGACCCCTGTCTTGGCACCAATCAATCCGTGGAGACCTAGACCCTGAAAGGACACACCTGGAAAACTGCTGAACATTCTACTGAGATCTTTCCCTGGGACCTTCCCTAAAATCTTCACCCTTAAAACCCTTAGGACTGCCCTAGCCGGCTTGGCTCAGTGGATAGAGTATCAGCCTGCGGACTAAAGGGTCCCAGGTTCGATTCCAGCCAAGGGCACATGCCTGGGTTGCGGGCTCGATCCCCAGTGGGGGGCGTGCAGGAGGCAGCCGATCGGTGATTCTCTCTCATCATTGATGTTTCTATCTCTCTCTCCCTCTCCCTTCCTCTCTGAAATCAATAAATATATTTTTTTTTAAAAAAAAAACCCTTAGGAAAAAGGACCCAGCATGCTCTCCCTCCAGGGAGAACACCCCCGCCTTTTCTTTTCTCCTCCCCCTCCTCCCAGAGGTGTTACCAAGGGCCCTTCCTTTGCCTCTGTAACTTCTTTCCTAAGCCCATTTCTTCTACAAATTACTTCTATTTCTGTGATTTTCCAAATAAACGCTCTCTTATAGTTTGAGTCTTGGCTCTGAATTCTTTCCTAGCCAGAATTCAGGCACTGAGGTTGCTGAACCCAGGTCTGGTCTGACCCCACGGGTTTAACACCTGGTGCTGTTCCAGCCATACAACTAAAGTACATTTATTAAATTAAAGCTGGGGATCAGTGAAGCAAGCAAGAGCTTAGGACAGAAGAAGCAATAGGAGAGAGCTTAGGCCGGACTGCTTTGGCTGAGAAATAAAAGTCAGAGTAAAGAAGTGAGCTAAGGCAGGGCTGCTGTCAGCTCATTCTATCTCTCTCCCTCTCCCTTCCTCTCTCTGATATCAATACACATACACACACACACACACACACACACATTGTCATTTTATTTATTTTTTAAATAGGCAAGCCAGGCGCTCTCCCTCTTGGGAGCATGCCTGTACCTTTCTTCCCCTACAGGTGTGCATCTCCTAAAGCTAAGGGTCCCCACACGACTTGCGACCAGGGGAGCAATGGGCAGCAGCAGCCTGTCCTGGATTAACCCCCTAAACCTGTCTCCAAGGCCCCTTTTCTCTGACTTTGCAGTGAGCCAAAGCAGCTCCGCCCTGTCTCACTCCTGTTGCTCCTTCTATCCTTGTTTCAATGTCCCAGCTTTCATAAACGTGCTCTCTCTCTTTTTAATGTTTTTATTGATTTTTTAATTTAAATTCTTTATTGTTTAAAGTATTACATAAGTCTCCTTTTTCCCCCATTGACTTCTCTCCAGCTGCCCTCACCTCCTAGCACATGCCTCACCCCCCCTTATAGATTTTTAAAAATATATATATTTTGTTGATTTTTTACAGAGAGGAAGGGAGAGGGATAGAGAGTTAGAAACATCGACTAGAGAGAAACATCGATCAGCTGCCTCCATGCCCCCTACTACTGGGGATGTGCCCACAACCAAGGTACATGTCCTTGACCGGAATCGAACCTGGGACCCTTAGTCCACAGGCTGATGCTCTATCCACTGAGCCAAACCAGTTAGGACTAGGTTTTTTTTTTTTTTTTAAAGAAAGGAAGCGAGAGGGATAGAGGGATGGAAACATCAATGAGAGAGAAACATTGATAAGCTGTCTCCTGCACATCCTCTATTGGGGACTGAGCCCATAACCAGGGCATGTGCCCTGACTGGGAATCCACCTGGTGACCTCTTGGTTCATGGGTCAATGCTCAACCACTGAGCCATACCACCTGGGCTTTCTCTCTTTAAAAATTTTTTTTTATTGATTGCTTTTATAGAGAGGAAGGGAGAGAGAGAGAAACATTGATGTGAGAGAAACATCGATGGGTTGCCTCCCATAGGCACCCCGACCGAAGATCAAACCCTGAAACCTAGGTATGTACCTTTATCTGGAATTAAACCCAAAACCTTTTGGTGTACAGGACGATGCTCCAACCGAGCCACAGGGCAGTTATTACCATTTCAAAATGGGGAGATTTGCCCTAGCTGGTTCGGCTCAATGGATAGAGCATCAGCCTGGGGACTGAAGGGTCTTGGGTCAGATTCTGGTCAAGGGCACAGACCTCGGTTGCACGTGCGGGAGGCAACCAATAGATGTCTCTCTCTCACATAGATGTTTCTTTCTCTCTGTCTCTCTCCTTTCCTTACACTCTCTCTAAAAATCAATGAAAAAATATCCTTGGGTGAGGATTAACAACAACAAAAATAATAAAATGGAGAGATTTCACATGCAGATCCAAATTTGTAGGCACTCTCTAAAAAAGAGAAGTTCAGACAATACTGGTCTTACACGGAAGCCATCAGCTACACCTAAAAGCAGAAACCACCTTTGCACAGGAAAAGGACTTTCAAGTTTGCCATTTTGCATGCTCCGCAGTGAGGCAAATTCCTAATTGTGAAGTGCAAAAAAAGTAAAATATTTCTTATAACTATGTCTTTACTCAAAGACGAAAACAGAAATATAGACCAAGAAAGTGCATGTGTCTTTGAGAACTTGAAAAACATTCAATGGTGTTGAAAGCTTACATCTTAAATCAGAATTAAGCAACAACCCCAGAGGGCATCTGACTTTGCCATCCCTCCCCTCGTTTGTCTGAATACAGCATTATTGGAGACGTTGAACAGTAACACAGTCTCCCCTGAGCTCTGAGTTGATGTAATAAATTATTTAAAGTCACAGTTATTTCCTTCCAATTGTACCTTAAAGGTGTAAGAAAAATTCCAGGACATTGTCGTGAAGTTTGGGCAGACCTGGTAATGGTGGTGGTGGTGGTGGTGGTGGGGCTTATAATCTGATAGATAGAGCACCTGAGTTAACTGAAAGATAATCATATTATTGTGAAATTCTGAAGTACATATACATATAGGAACAGAGGGTTACGTTATTTTTTAAGTTTTTTTAAAATTTTTTTATTTTCTAAGTTTCATTTCTCGGGCCAGTGCACCTGCATACTCCCTTGATCCTGAACAAAGTGATGGAGGAGGTGATTCAGCTGTGGACAATGTATACTGTACCCAGCAAGCAAGTAGAACTGTTAAGCATGACCAGGCCGACCCCACCAGGAGCCAAGCCGTCATCTCATTGCCTGACAACCAAGAGCAATGGCTGACGTCTGCAGGCGTCCAGGACTGCATGCAATTGCATTCTGTTCCCAACCTCACCCCAGCCCATTTGCCTATATAATCCTGTCCCCTGCACCTTACTGTAAGACAGCTTTTGGATGCTCTAAGCTCCCTGTCTTCTTGGCTGGCTGGCCTTCTCAATAAGCGCCTTGCCTTATATGATTCAACCCTGCCTTCCTCATTGGACATTTTGAAAGGCAGCCCGAGCCCACCCGGGGGGTTCCCGGTAACAGTAAGACCTGATACAGGCCTGAAAGGAAGAAGTAACCCAAACGGAAGTCCTTCCATCCTTTAATGTGCTTCTCACAGGACTTCAGCTTTCAAAGCACCTTCTGTCCTTCCTGTCTCACCTGGTCAGTCCGGTGAGGTGGGCAGGGGTGGGATTCTGCAGCAGGGGAGAATACTGAGGTCTTGCTAATAGTCACAGGGAGAGTCTCTGAAAAAGTGTGCCCCAGAACCCGACCGCTCTGCCTCTCCAAGGATGGTGGCAAGAGGAGGCAGATGGCAGGAGAAAAGAAGTGAACATGCAAAAGAGAGCTCTACGGGGAGGTGGCAGGTCGGAACAAACAAGGGCAGCCATTGAGGGGTGTGGTGAAGGCCTTGCAAAGGGTGAGGGAGGGTCTGCATCCAAGGAGAAGCACTGAGGCGCCTCACCCCACCACGGCAGAGGTGCCCAGAGAGATGATGATTTGCACGCTGCCTGGTGGCCACTAGTACCTGAACCCTAAGGGTCTTCCTTCTGTCGGTCGCGGGGAGGACAGGGCAGGGGACAGGAGACTCCAGGCCTGAGGCAGCAGGAGCAGAGTCGCACAGGAGTGGACCGTGTTAACGTAAAAACCATTGAAACCTGTAAAGAATTTTTGTGAGTTTATTTGAGCCAAACTGTCGACATATGCCGGGAAGCAGAACCTCAAGGAATTGAGATATACATGAAATTCATTGGTGATAGATTAAGGAGGAGGGATAAAGCAAAGCAGGGAAACCCCTGGGATTGGATAAAAAGTAAAATGATGGACACATACTTAGGTGGGTGCAGGATCAATTAACATGATAATGAAGGAATTTGTGGTATCTGTCCTGGCGCCCAGCACATTTGGTTGTGCCCCAGGGGCTCCAGAAAAAGGGAAGTTACAAGTTACCCAGACACTTCAAGGGTGTGTTATCATAGATGCAAAAAGACAAATAGGCTCAGTTAAGGTAAAGGTTGACCTTGTCAGTGAAGATACTGGCCTAGGACGTAACTGCCCACCATAACTGCTTTAGTTAGAGTTTAATTTCAGACCATCCTTTGTGGTTACTTTAGGTCTCTTGAGTTTGCAAGACTGCCATGCAGGCCTCCCCTGAGCTTGTCAGGTCAGCATGTGGCCCCTTTCGTTCACAACCGAAAGCTTTGCCCAAGGCTGGTAGCGCCATTAAACATCAAAGACCCAGGTCGCCAAGTCCAAACAATCTTAGCGAGCGACTTCAAAGCTGAGATGTTCCCGGGGCCACAGCCTTCCACAGTTCCCGCCTGGAAGGCGGCGTGGGAAATGCCCGGCCAGTATTCAGAGACTGTAGGAACCTCCCGAGAGATGATCAGGATCTTCAGGAAATGCCAGAGCAGGTATCAAACATCAAACGGCCAATATTTTGGCAAGTCCACAATTTCCTAAAATAACATTCAGGAATAGCGTATGGTTAAGGTACAGCGGAAAACAGCCGAGTGGCTTTCGGGAACGTCCGGAACTTCTCGATCCGCATTCGGGACTTCTCGGCTCTTTGGGATCTTCAGGAGTCTTAGTTTCCTAGCTGATCCGGTTCTTGGACGAAATCCTGAGGACGGGTACCGACAGTCCCTCGGCAATTTCCGTAAGTATTCGGGATCTGCCCGAGAGTGGCGCCCCCTGGCGGCGCGAACGATCACGACCACTACCACCACTACCCCGGCTAAGCCAGCCCGCGCAGGCGCAGTTGCGCGTCGGCTGCCGTTCCGACCGGACGTAGTTGCTGCTGAGATCAGTTCCGGCGGGTGACGGTGCGGACGGGTCAGAAGCGTAGAGGCGGCGGCAAAATGGCGGCGCCTGAGGAACAGGATCTAACCCAGGAGCAGACAGAGAAGCTGCTGCAGTTTCAGGTAGCAGCGAGTACTCGGCGCAGCACATGCCGCCGCGGGCTGGGGAGTGGGCCTCCAGAGGAGCCCAGAACCCTCCTGAAGTTGGGCGCGAGGTTCGCAGACCAGCAGGCGGCCCCCTCCCCCCAGACGCCAACTGCCCCGCTGCCCCGAGCCTGTCTGTGGCCGGCCTTCCAGCGGCGGCAGCTGCCAGACCCGCCTCCCCCTCTCCAGCTTCCCTGGGGCCCTTTAGGGGCGCCGGTCTTCAGACATCCTTCCCAGATCGGGTCCTCTCCGCCCAGCGACTCTGCATCTACCGCGGATGCTTAATCCCCACCGTGGGGTTGGCCTCGTTTCGGGTCCCTGGGAATCCTGCCGGCACCCCATGCTACTTGCATACACATGTACTGAGGGCATCTTGGGTGCCAAGGCTTGTGTGGGGCGACCTGGTGGGGGAAGGGCAGGCCTGGCCCCCGCCCTGAAGGTGTGGGAGGACCCCGCGTTGTTCGGAAACAAATGCAACATCATAAATGTCATCAGCGGCCCCGGGCGAGGTGTGGTGCCCTCGGGCCGTCCCCGGACTCACGTGCGTGACCGAGCCGAGGAGGGTGGTAACTTGGAGGAGTCGGCCTTCTTTGAAAAGGGGTGTGGGGCTCAGAACTTGGGCTTAAATAAGCCCTTATGTCTGAGCTGGAGAGTCTGGGGGGAAGAGACCCCTAGGGTGGGTAACCTTGACTCTTGGTTACTCTGGTCGATACCAGTTTCCTTATGTATATAAAATACATGTTTTAAAAATGTTTACCCCCTAGTGATATTGTGGAAATCAAATCAGAAGAGCTGTCTGAAGGGCTTTGTAAAACGTAAAATGCTCCCAAACAGTATTACTGCTTATTAATCATTTTTTTGACTTAGGGGAGAATTAAAGTTAGTGGCACACTTATTTCCTAATATAAAATGTGCTATATATTTATTCATGTCAGCAGTTACCAGGAACCTTAGTGCTCAGGTCCTCCCAAGTTAAAATGCCATTTATTTATTATTTATTTTTTAAAAATATATTTTATTGATTTTTTACAGAGAGGAAGGGAGAGAGATAGAGAGAAACGTCAATGAGAGAGAAACATTGATCAGCTGCCTCCTGCACACTCCCCACTGGGATGTGCCCGCAACCAAGGTACATGTCCTTGACCGGAATCGAACCTGGGACCCTTCAGTCCGCAGGCGGACGCTCTATCCACTGAGCCAAGCCGGTTAGGGCGCCATGTATTTATTGAGTATGATGTTGTAAGTACTTGGCTAAACACCGAGCACACGTTATCGGATTTAATACACTATGAGATTCGTACTGTTACAGTCCCTGTTTTACAGATGAAGGATATGAGGCTTAAGAAGGAAGGTGCTTAGGTGGTTACACAGCTAGTAAGTGGTGGTGTGAGATTTAAGGCCAAGTCTGTCTTCTCAGAACCTTTCCTGAGCCCTTGACTGGTGTGCCAGACAACCTGTGTATCACCGATAGTGGAATGCAAATGCTGTGATTTGTCTTTTTAATTTTAGCAAGTTCTCACTTTTCCAAAATTTCCTTGGTTAGATTTCACTGTAGTTAATTTTGGAGGTTGTTTTTTTTTTTCCCTCTTAAATTGATCAGTGGCACCGGAAACTAACAGGATTTTGTGTGTTTATTACACATCAACTTAAAAAGTTGAGCAGTGGGTTGGAACTGTATAAAATGGAAAAATACTATCATAGAAGTTAGTTGATATTTAATTGGAGTTTTGAGCAGAGAAACTGATGACACAGCAAATTAGAATCAGAATGAATACACAGCTTCCATTTCCTGGTAGACCACTAATTTCAGAGTTTTGTTTAACTTTGGCAGACCATTTTACCCCCTACAGCGCTTCAGGGTTATCCCATGGTGTTTAAATGTAATGAAGTGATGTGAGTCATGGTGTACTTAGTCTGGTCCTGGAAGAACATGAATATGTGGTAGCATTTCTGAAGTAAAGTGCATAGCAACCTCTGTTTTTGTCTTCATTGGACATCTATAGCAGTACGAGGTGAATGGCACATTAAAGTTGTATTAAGACCGCTTTATGAAATTGGATATACTAAGGCAAATGTCTATGACATTTATGTGTTCTTTAAGTAGTTTCTGGATCAGTTTCATCATCTAGATTGCCATTATACATTCTTTGAAACTTACTAGGTGTCAGGCATTATGCCAGGTATTTGATATACACGAACTCTTTTAAACGTCTTAATAATACTGTAAGGTGTTAATGTCCATTCAACTTATTTTTAAAAAATATATTTTTATTGATTTCAGAGAGGAAGAGAGAGATTTAGAAACATCAATGATGAGAGAGAATATTTGATCGGCTGCCTCCTGCATAGCCCCTACTGGGGATTGAGCTCGCAACCTGGGCGTATGCCCTTGACCGGAATTGAACTTGGGACCCTTCAGTCTGCAGGCGGACACTCTATCCACTGAGCCAAACCAGCTAGGGCCCATTCAACTTATTGATGAAGAAACAGGTTCTGAGAGGTAAAGTAACTTACCCAAGTAGTAAGTGGCAGAGATTTAGAAGTCCATACCCATAACCATCGTATCTATAATCTAATGGAGAAGCCAGATACATATATGAATGAGTATCCTGCAGTTTGTTAATGCTAATAGTGTGGTACTGTATAGACAGTGCTGTGGGAATTTAGGAAAAGGATGGGAGGGGGAGAGAAGGATGGCTCTTAGGCATGGTGCTAGTGACTAGTTTATAACCATTATGCTTAATCCTCCCAGTAGCCTTACAGAGCGCCATAGCTGGTATGCCTGCTCCTAGGTGAAAAAACAGATCTATTGAAGTATTTGCGTAAGGTCATTAAGGTATTAAGTAGTGGAAATGGAATTAGAGTTAGAAATCTAGTGGGTCTGGATCTGGACTTCAAGTCTGGGCTCTCCACTGTACTTTGCTACTTTGAAGGAGGAATAGAATTTCAATAGGTGGTGGAGAGGAGGCTGTTCAAAGGGGATGAAACAGCTTAAGCATGGGATGGAGGTGGAGTATAGAGTGTGTTTATGATGGATTTCGAGAATTGGAAGTGGAAAATAAGACTGGGAAGATAGAGGTACGGCCTCCCAAAATCTTTAAAAGCTGTGCACAGTGGTTTAAATTTTAAGGTGTAGGTGTGGGGAGCTATCAAAAGTTTTTTCAACTAGGGTGTGACATAACACTAGGTTTCAGGTTGCTTCACTAACAAACCATATGGAGCATGTGCTTGAAATTTCCACTGGGTTCAGGACAGAACAGGGTGACACTGCTAGGAGCTAGTTCTCCCCCCACCATCCCCCTACCCTGGGTTTATTTGTACAAATAGCACAGGAGGCAGCAGCTCCATGCAGACAGCAGCCCAGGGGTCACACCACCCCTTCCGTCCTCACATTGACTGACAGAGGCCAGTACTGTGGAGTTGTGGTGGGGCCTGGGCTGCAGCTTGGAAACCACATCCTGGGGCTTGGTTTGAACCTTGTCCTTGGACTTTGACTTGCAGAGTCTGAGACTCTTGGTGATGTGGGCAGGAGCACATTTCCCAAGCTTGGGGTGAGTGATGTAGGCAAGCTGATTGAACTTGTGGCTGTTGCTCTTTGGGATCTTGGGCTTGACCTCTTTCGGCTTGTGTGCTCATGGCCTGGCATTGTCAGCCTGCACCTTCTTCAGGCCTTTCTTGTGCTTCTTGGCAAAGCACATGTTCCTCAAGAACTTGGGGTCCACCCCATTAAGGGATTTGTGTCTTTGTGATTGAGGTTTCTTGATTCTGTTTCTGTGCCATTTTTGGGACTGGTTGTGCCAGGTATGGTTCCTAGATTTGGCCATATCTGCACTGAAGCCCGCGGCTCCCAAAGCGCCTGGGACTGGGGAGAGAAAGAGTGGGGCTATTTCTCAATATGTTGCTTCATTTGTTATATTGAAATTAGCAAAAGTAAAATATTTTAGAAATCTCGGATTTCCTCTATTTCACTTTTTTGTGTGACATGTGATTTGATTGGAATCCCTAGGGTATATTTTTCATGCTTCTCACTCTGTTTGCTATCTTCTACGATTTTTGTAGTTATCCTTTTTACTATGTATTTTGGAACTGGTTGAGTTATGAATAATACAGACATTTGTTTTAAGCTGTTTCAAATGGGAAAGAATAGGTTTTTGTTGTTGTTTTTTGTTAATCCTCACCTGAGGATATTTTTTTCCATTGAGTTTTAGAGAGAGTGGAAAAGGGGTGGGAAGGTGGAGAAACAGACAGAGAGAGAAACATCTATGTGAGAGAGACACATCGAAGTCAATTTTCCCAAATTCCCAAATATAGCAAGCTCCTCTAGTGCCTTGGTTTGCTGCCTTTAGGTTGTTTGAACACCTGGAGAAGGATGATATGACAGAGAGGGAAGGGACTAAAGGAAATATGCATGGCCAGTGGAGGAGGAAACGGTCTTTTTGCTTACGCAGGAGTAAGAGATTTCTTTCTTCTCAAATGGATATTGGGGTCTTTGTTCTCTTAAATTATAGAAAATTAAGCCTGAACTCTGGGCTGTAGAATCAAACTCATTTTGAAAATCTTCCCTTTTGGCTTCATCAGACTCTTTATTGCCTAAAGGAAAAAATACATGATGCTTTTTGTTCATGTATTTTAAAAAAAAATCATAGAGTGATCTGTTTGAAATTTTTTGCCAGGAAATTTGGTGTTGTAGAGAAAACATGAGCTTTGAAACTTGAAGCAAACCAGAATTAGCCTTTCGAGTTAGCTTCTGGTGAGTTATTCGACCTTGGGCAAATTCTTCTTTGAAGCTGTTCTCATCTATAAAATGGGAATAATTTTATCTGATTCACAGCTTTTTTTTTTTTTTACTTTTAAATCTAGCAAGTTAATACATGCTTATTGTGCAAGTCAGCAGCATAAAATTGTGTAAAAAGGTAACTAAATCTCATCTTTCCCCTCTTATCCTCATAACTGGCTATGGTGTATCTTTGTATATACTCTTATTCTGCATGTACAGATATACAGATGCTTAATATATAAGCTCTTTTACCCTAACCTTCACTTAACTGAACAGATGTCCTCCATTTTCTAAGGTCTATTTTCTAATACAGCCAATTATTTTGTTTGTTTGTTTATTTGTTTAATCCTAACCCAAGATATGTTTACTGATTTGAGGGAGAGAGAAAGAGAAACATTGATGTAAGGGAGAAACATCGATCAGTTGCCTTTGGGATGCACCCTGACCAGGGATGGAACCTGCAACTTAGGTATGTGCCCTGACCGGGAATCGAATCGAACCTTTTGATGTATGGTATGATGCTCCAACAAACTGAGCTACACCGGCCAATTGGGGGTGTGCAGGAGGCAGCCGATCAATGATTCTCTCTCATTATTGATGTTTCTATCTCTCTCTTCCTCTCTGAAATCACTAACAATATATTTTTTAAAAAAGGGTAGGCTTTCATCAGAAGATTGATGCATACATGTCTATGCTTTATGTTTAAGTGAAGTATTTAACTGACATGGATGTTTTTATTCTCACTCTAAGCCAATTGTTTTTAATGCCTCCTAGTGGGGTTTGAGCCTGCTACCTGGGCATGTGCTCTTAACTGAATTCGAACCAAGGACCCTTCAGTCCACATGCTGACGCTCTATCCACTGAGCCAAACCAGCTAGGGTGGGACTTTTTAATTAATTGGCTAGTTAGTAGATCCCATTCTCATTGGGTTAGAGAGCTCTGCTCTCTTTGTCTTATTGAGATAGGATCATATTATACTTAATGAAGTCAGTGTAGCATAGTAAGTGGTCATGAAGACTGGCTCTGGAGTAAGACAGTCTTGATTTGAACCCTAGTTTTTCCAATTACAGAAACTCCTCACTTAATGTTGTTAATAGGTTCTGCGACTTTAAGTGAAATGATGTATAAGGAAACCAATTTTACCATAGGCTAATTGATATAAACAAGTGTTAAGTTCCTGCAGTATCTCATCAGCTATTATAATGAAAAGAAGTTGGATGAAATGAAGCTGTTTGACCTGTTGTACTAACTTTGTGACCTTGGGCAAATTACTTAACCTCTCTGCCTTAGTTTCTTTATCTGTGCACTGATACTACCTACCTCATGTGGTTGTTTCAGTAATTAAATGTTAGTATATCTCAAGCACTGGCAAATATGAAGCACTTTAATGTTACACAGATAGTACAGAGCTCTGTATATATTGTGTGTGTTTTCCTATATGTGCATACCTTTTCACTTGAAGTACCATATTTTTCCATATATAAGATGCTATCTATACTAATAAAAGGGTAATATGCTAATTAGACCAGACATCCTTCCAGACAAAGCCATGGTGGTGGGGCCACTGCAGAAGCAGTTAGGAGTGATCAGGCTGGCAGGGGAGAGCAGTTAGGGGGATTAGGCCAGCGGGGGAGGGCAGTTAGGGGGATCAGCCTGGCAGGGAGAGCAGTTGGGGGATCAGGCCGTTAGGCAGGCAAGCAGTTAGGAGCCAGCGGTCCCGGATTGTGAGAGGGATGTCCGACTGCTGGTTTAGGCCCAATCCGGATGTTCCCGAGGGGTCCCAGTTTAGAAAGGGTGCAGGCCAGGCTGAGGGACACCCCCCTCCTGTGCATAAATTTTGCGCACCGGGCCTCTAGTTTGTTTCCAAAATCATTAGACTGAAAATCGAGGGGCATCTTATACACAGAAGTCAGCCGAAGAGGGAGCCAAGCAGGTGCATTGCTGCCCATACCTTGTCAAACAGGCTTCCTCCAATCATAAGCCTTATTGTTACTGACCTCAGCTGATGCCATAATTGGAGGTGGAGGTGGAGGTGGAAAGTGCGTAGATGCAACAGAGACTGGAGTGTTCTGAGCCCATAAAGATGTCAAAAAATAAAAAGATAAATACTGGTAAGAGATTATCTTACTCTGCAAAATTCAGACTGAATGTAGTTAGCTATGCAAAAGAGCATGGAAATAGAACTGCAGAGAGACAATTTGGACCTCCTCCCACTGAGTGTATGGTATGATCAGACAGTGGAGAAAACAGGAAGAACAACTCCTTAAGATGCCAAAAAAGAAGGAGGCCTTAAGAGGAAAACCAGCAAAATGGGCCAACTTGGAGCAGAGGCTTAAGACTTGGATTATGGAGCAGTGCCAGAGTGGCTTATATGTGTCAACCAAGCTTATTCAATGTCAGGCAAGAATGTTTGCAAGTGAAATGAACATTGTTGATTTCACAGGAAAGGCCAAATGGTGCTTCAATTTCATGAGCAGAGGAGGGTTGGCCACGAGAACAAAGTTAGCTCAGAAAATGCCACCAGTTTATGAGGATAAAATGCAATAGTTTCACTCCTATGTCATACAACTTCCGAAAAAATATGATTTTGAACCAAGTCAGATTGCAAACATGACTGATATGCCTCTCAATTTCGATGTGTCTTCCAGTAGAACTGTTAATGTGAAAGGAATCAAAACAGTGGCAATCAAAACAAGTGGCCATGAAAAGACACACTATACTGCTGTGCCTTCATGTTGTGCAGATGCTACTAAACTGCCTCTTATACTTATTTTTAAGAGGAAAACCTATCCTAAAGAGACCATACCTCCTGGCATTATTGTGCATGTTCAAGAGGAGGGATGGATGAATGAAGACATTATGGCCATTTGATTTGCAAAGCTTTGGTCCAGAAGACTTGGGGGGCTCTTAACACATTGCGGATGGATCACGAGAATTCTCGTGTTTTCTGTTCTAAGGCTTGTGGCCAGTCATACTTTTAAAAGATATTAGCTTGTAAGAACATGTAATAAATAACTTCAAAATGCAATGGGTATTTAATTTTAAAGCGTGCCTTTAACATTTATGTAAAACGTTTTTTGGTACTTGTTCAATAGAAACTTATCTGGCCACTGGGTAAAACTAGCAATAAAACTACTGGTCTGCAAGCCAGCTCTTCTTGTCTTTGATCAGTTCCAAGCACATTTAACAGAAAAGACAAAAAGGGTTGCATCAGATTTGCAAACAAACCTAGCAGTTACTCCTGGTGGACTTACAGGTCAGCTACAGCCACTAGATGTTTCAATCAGCAAGCCATTTAAAGCCTGGTGAGAGAAGAATGGAGTAAATGGATACAAAAAAAGCAGGTGATACCTTGACACGGACAGGAAGAGTGAAAAAAACAACCATTACTGAGGTCTGCATTTGGGTCCTAAACTCGTGGTATGGCATCAAACAATAGGTGATTGTGAAGTCCTTCAGGAAATGTGGAATCAGCAATGCCATGGATGGAATTGAGGACAATCTCACATATATAGACAGTGACTCAGCAGTCAGCAGTGATACAATAGAAGTTGAAGAAGAAATTGATATGTCTGGAACCAATAGTGATGAAGAAGAGAACAGTGATGCAACAGAGGCTGAATAAAGTGATATGCTGCATAATATCATAGTACTGGTATGTGAACATTACCTGCAGTAATTCCTAAGTAAAAATATGTTCTGTTTTTAAAATATTGATTTCTTAATTTTGGGTTGGAAAAGTGGGAGGTGTCTTATACATGGGGGTATCTTATACACGGAAAAATATGGTACTTTACGGCTTCTCTTTGGCATCTGAATTGCCAGCCTCATACTTTTCTTGAGGGTTACTTGAATACAAGCACTGTGTTACTGCAGAGAGGGCTTTAAATGACCAACATATACAGTGCGGATATACTGGACAAAGGAATGATTCATGTCCCAGGGGGGACGAATGAGACAGTGGAGGTTTTCATCATGGTACTCAGAATGGCACACAATTTAAAATTACGAATTGTATGGAATTTTACATGTAATATTTCCTGATGTAGCTAAAAATGGTGGAAGTGAAACCTGGGATAAAGGGGAGGGACTGCTGTATACATAAAAAATAAAAGATCAGAAGCCCTGCTCTGGAGCACTCCAGTCTTCAGCATTCTGAGGCTACAGTGAGGACCTAGCAAAGGAAACAAAGTGGCAGGCGAGGTAGGAGGAAACCAGTGTATTGTCCTGGACTTCAAGTCCTTGAGAAGTGGGAACAGATGTTTGGATTTACATTGTGGGGGTCATTTGTGACCTTGATTAGAAGTTTTGTTAGAATGTTGGGGAGGTGAAGGCTTGATTGGAGTGAGTTCAAGAGAGAATGGCATGAGAACTTGGAGATTTCTGCAGGTTTTGCACTAAAGAGGAAAAAGATTGGGCAGAAGCTGTAGTGGGAAGAGAGATTTTTATTTTTTTAGGATATATCAGCATGTTTATATACTGATGAGGAACACACATTAGAGAGAGAAAATCTGATGCAGAGGAAGGAGAATTGCTCTTGCGATACCCTTGAGTAAGTGAGAGGGGACAGGACCGGTATACAAGACAAGAGGAGGCATTGGCCTTTGCCAGGAGCATGGATAAGTTTGTCCATAGTAAAAGAAAAGATGAGTGTAGGTAGGTTGACATGCAGGTTGGAACTTTTGATTATTTTCTCTGTGAAATAGGAAACAAGATCTTGAACTAAGAATAAGGATGGAGGAGGTGCTGGAAGTTTGAGGAGAGCGAAAGTCTGGTTATGTAGGAGAGTAGGAGTGAATGGACTAGGCAACTAGGATGAAGGCCAGGCAATATTACAGATTTACTTGAGGTTAGTGATCATATATTTATTTAAAGTAAGACCAGTCAGCCCCCTTCAGCTGTGAAGATACAGGTGCAAAGTAGACAGAAATTTGGATTTATTTTTTATTTTTTTTTATTTTTATTGATTTCTTTTAAGAAGGGTGAGAGAGAGAGAGAGAGAGAAAGAGAGAGAGAGAGAGAGAGAGAGAGAGAGAAACATCAATGATGAGAGAATCATTGATTGGCTGCCTCCTACTGGGGATCAAACCCACAACCCAGCCATGTGCCCTTGACTGGAATCGAACCCCGGGACCCTCAGTCCACAGGCTGATGCTCTATCCACTGAGCAAAACCAGCGAGGGTGGGATTTGGAATTTTAGAAGATTGTGGTTTAGCCAAGGGAATATGATTGTAATAGAGGGCAAAGGAGTTGAGGATGTGTGCAAGAAAGAGTGATTATTATATTTGACTCTGGAACTTATGATGAATAAGATGGGAAATGAGGATATGAGAGGTTCTGAGGCTCAGTGAAAAGGTAGTACGGTCAATGGATTGTAGGTCCTGGCAGAGTTGAAAAATTTAGAGACGGCATTAGATGGAGGAAGTTGAAAAGGTAGAAGAATATGGAGGGAGAGTGTGCAGGGGTTTGCAGTTATGATTATAGTGAGGTCTAGAGTTTGACCTCAAGAGTGAATGGAGGAACAGTAGGCAAGGAATTGAGAAACCAAAGTATTAGAACAATTATGCAAATAGTAAAATCACCAGGACACTGATAGAGTTGATCACTTGGCCGAGGTAGTTTGTCAGTTCTCTCCACTATACAGTTATATCAGTATGGACTCATGGATGTTTATTTTGTAATTTGGATTATAATTCATGACTATCCAATTATTGTGGGTGTTTTTTTGTTTTTGTTTTTGTTTTTTAACACGTCCTTACTTTCTGGCACTACACGATTCTCCAGGCTCATTTTGTATAGTTCCTGTCCCTGTCCTAGAATCAGTTACTTCTCCAAGGAACCTAGTTCCTTTTTTGGACAATGGTATTAAAAATGGAGGTCTGGCCCTGGCTGGCATGGTTCAGTGGTTAGAGCTTTGTCTTGTGCACAGAAGGGTCATGGGTTGGATTTCAAGTCAAGGGCATGTACCTGGGTTCCAGGTTTGACCCCCAGTTGGGGCCTGTGCAATCCATGTGTCTCTCTCCCTCTAAGGAGAGCTAAGGATTTTGGAATTCATTATTCAGTCAACATATAGGAAGAAGAGTTAGAAGGAGGAAAAGAAATTAAGTTATTTTGACAGTTCACTGGAGGTGTTACAAAAGCTTGACTAAAGATGCTGGCTGTGGGAATGGAAATGTGGTTGCAGGTGTAATACAGAAAATGGTCAAAACTTGATTATTGATGAAGTGTGGAGTTCAAGGATAGAGTACTTAATGATGAAGCTCAGATTCCAGATGTACCTGAGCCAGGATATTTGGGAGGGTGGTTGTGTGTTAACACATGTAGTGTTTGTGTGTTTTTTAAAATGTTTTTATTGATTTTTAGAGAGAAAGGAAGGGAGAGGCACAGAGAGATAGAAACATCAATGAGAGAGAAACATCTTCACTCGGCTGCATCCTGCACACCCCCCACTGGGAATCTAGCCAGCAACCCGGGCATGTGCCCTGACCAGGAATCAAACTGGTGACCTTGGTTCTTGGGTCGATACTCAACCGCTGAGCCACACTGGCCGGGTACATATAGTAGTTTAATGATACACTTGAGGTACTGGTGCCACATTTGGTGGAAGTATTGAATAGGCAATTGGAAAAATGCTCCTCCGGTTCAGAAGAGATGGTGGGTTCAGAAATTAAATTAGGAGTCATCTGAGTAGAAAGGGTGGTTGAAGGCTGAGTATTAAATGAGATTGCCAAGGAGGGAGGTGTAGAGAGTGAAAAAAAAAAACAACTAAGGACTCATCCTTAGGGAACTTTCTGTGTTGACAGGTATGGAAAAAGAGGGAGCCAGAGTAGGAACTTTGGTTAGAGACAAAGTGAAACCTGAGAACAGTCTAAGGAGAAGGGAGTAGGGAAAATACTTATTGTAGGGAAACATTTGAATTACAGACTCTATTTAATAAAAAGTTGTACATAATTTGTAAGTTAAGTTATATGCCAATAGATAAAACAATGCAAGTTAATGAAAGTCATTATTTTGCAGGAAACCTGCATTATTATATCGTTATATATTATAAATAGAATAGTTGTTTAGCATTGAAAAATATTTTTTTGGATTTAGAGGTTGAAGAAATCTTTTGATAGTAGAATATTAATCAGTTGTCTTCTTAATTGGAAGTCTGGAAGTTTTTTTTTTGTTGTTGTTGTGAAATCCTCACCTGAGGACATGCTTAGAGAGAGGAAGGGAGAGAGAGAGAGAGAGATCAATTGGTTGCCTTCCGTACATGGCCAAAGTGTGTGCTCTGACTGGGAATTCAACGGGCAGCCTTTCAGTGCATGGGGTGACACTGCCTTGAAGGTTTAAAAGATAAGGAATTTTCATTTTTTTTGTTCTGTGGGAAAAATCTCTGCTGATTGGACAAATTCTGAATAGTGAAATTTTACTGAATTTGACCATGTACCTTCAACACTTTTTAGTATATTTTCGCAGAAGTATGCATAAGTAGTCTATTAGGGATAAAAATACCTACAAATGTACTGTTGCTTTTCCCCTGAGTAACTTTTTGATTTTATCCTTTCCAGGATTTGACTGGCATAGAATCTATGGATCAATGTCGACATACCTTGGAACAGCATAACTGGAACATAGAGGTATAACAGGATTTATTCTGAGCTTCTTTCTTTCTTTTTAAAATATATTTTTATTGATTTCAGAAAGGAAGGGAAAGAAAGAGAGAAATAGAAACATCAGTGTGAGAGAGAATCATTGATTGGCTGCCTCCCACACACCCCCCACTAGGGATTGAGCCTGCAACCCGGGCATGTGCCCTTGACCTGAATCGAACCTGGGACCCTTCAGTCTGCAGGCTGATGCTCTATCCACTGAGCCACACCAGTCAGGGCTGAGCTTATTTCTTTTTCCATGGTCTAATAATGATTCAAAGACATGTATTTTTCCACAGCTGGAATCTTTTCTTTTAGTAGAGCTGGTTTTCAAATTTCCAACTCTTTAAGTCTTTAAAAATGAATGTGTGGACCCTGACTGAGTAGCTCAGTTGGTTAGAGCATTGTCCTGATAGCAAGTGTAATCCCTGGTCAGGGCACATACAAGAATCAATCAATGAGTATATAAACGAAAGCATAAATAAGTGGAACAACAAATTATGTTTCTCTATCTCTTCTGTCTCAAATCAAAAAATGAATGTGTAGCGCGGCCGGCATGGCTCAGTGGTTGAGTGTTGACCTATGAACCAGGAGGTCAAGGTTCAGTTCCCAGTCAGGGCACATGCCCAGGTTGTGGGCTTGATCCCCAGTGTGGGGCATGCAGGAGGCAGCTGATCAATGATTCTCTTTCATCGTTAATATTGCTATCCTCTCCCTCTCCCTTCCTCTCTGAAATCAGTAAAAATATATTTTAAAAATAGTGGGTAGAAAAAGTGAAGCTTTATGATCAAAGTTTATAAAATAGAAAAGGTAGTGACCAAATTCCTCAATATAGTGCCTACTCCCTGTGTGTGTGTGTGTGTGTACACACACACACACACACACACACTGAGTGGCCAGATTATTATGACCACCCCATCAGTACTTCGTTGGGCCACCTTTTGCCTTCAATACTGTGGCGATTCTTCTTGGCATTGACTCCACGAGATGTTGAAAGGTGATGCGAGGAATCTGACACCATGCCTGATGAATAGCACTGTCCAGTTCTGTGAGATTTGATGGTTGTGGAACCAGCTGCCTGATGGCTCTTTTAACTTCATCTCACAAATGCTCAATTGGATTGAGATCTGGTGATTGTGGGGGCCACCTAATCAAGGTAAAGTCTCCCTCATGTTCTTGAAACCACTCCTGCACAATACAAGCACCGTGGCATGGCGCATTGTCTTGTTGGAAGAAGCCATCTCCATTGGGATACACCATCAACATGATAGGATGAACTTGATCAGCAATGATACTTAGGTATGTTGTGCTGTTCAGCCGTTTATAATGATCTGGCCCTCTAGCAACTTCAGAGCGAAATTATACCTAATCTGCCTACAAACGTTAGGTGGTCATAATAATCTTGCCACTCAGAGAGAGAGAGAGAGAGAGAGAGTGAGAGAGAGAGAGAGAGAGAGAGAGTGTGTGTGTGTGTGTGTATTTAATGGCTCTTTGGGGGAAAACTTGTTTTTTTCAATGTTAGTTAATAATGGTGATAGCAAACATCTTGTCCTCACTGTAACATCTCTTGTTTTATTATTACTGTGATTACTGTGATATTGGTGGTTGTTTTGAGATAGATCCATTTGAGCAGAGATACTTGTTTTTACCGGTTTTGTTAACTAGTATATTCCCCCATTTCCTCCCTTCCCTTCTCTCTAAAAAAATCAATGGGAAAAATATCCTTATATCCTTGGGTGAGGATTAACAACAAAATAGAGTGGATGTTGAATTTTATCAAACACCCTTTGATCTCTTGAAATTACTGTTTCAATTATGGTATGTTACTTGAATAGGGTGCTGGATTTCTGAAAATACATGTATTCCTGAGTGAACCTGTTTCTGATCCATTAAATTTTAGGCTCTGGCATCCTACCAATGAATGAGACTAAGTCCCTACTCTCATGAAACTTAATTCTAGATAATTTGTGCTCATAATAAGTGCTATGAATGAGTGTAGGAAATGTAATAGGATCTAAGAACTTATTTTGATTTATTTTCTTTTTTTGAGAAATTATTTATTTATTTAATATATTTTATTGATTTTAGAGAGAGGAAGGGAGAGATAGATGGAAACATCCACAATGAGAATCATGGATTGGCTGCCTCCTGCACGCCCCCTACTGGGGTTGAGCCCACAACCCGGGCATGTGTCCTGACTGGGAATTGAACCGTGACCTCCTGGTTTATAGGTAGATGCTCAACCACTTAGCTATGCTGGCCGGGCAAGAAGTTATTTTAAATAGGGTGGTCAAGTAAGGCTTTTTTGAGGAGGTTACATTTGAGCTGATGCCTGAATACAGATGAAATGAATGTGCCTGAATGTGAAAATTTTGAGGGAATTGCATTTGAGGCATAGGGAATGATGTTGCTTTACATGATATTTTTGTGCTATCTCCTCATTAGATTTTCACTTCAAGCATATGCTGGCTTTATAAAATGACTTTACTTGATAAAATGAGTTGAGAAGTATAAATAGCATAGATTTGAAAGAAAATACTTGTGCCCGGCCAGTGTGGCCCAATGGTTGAGCATTGACCCATGAACCAGGATATCAAGGTTTGATTCCCAGTCAGTCACATGCCTGGGTTGTGGGCTCAATCCTCAGTAGGGGGCGTGATGATTCTCTCTCATCATTGATGTTTCTATCTTTCCCTCTCCCTTCTTCTCTGAAATCAATAAAACCCTATTTTAAAAAAAAAGGAAAGAAAATACTTGTTTCTGCCTTTCTCTATGTTTTCCCCCATCATTCATAATCTGTTTCCTAGATCTTTCTTGGTAAGCTTTCTTAGAAAATGCTTTCTTTTTAGAGATTTTCAAGTTTTTCAGCATAAGCTATACAAAGTAGCATATCTTTTACTTTCTTCTGTATCTGTCCTGTTATCCCCTCTTCGGTTTTTTTTCAATGTTTATTTTCCTTTTTTTAAAATGAGACTTGCTAGGGACTGGTTTATTTTCTTACTTTTTTTGTTTATGAAAAATCTCATATTTATCAGGTTTTTTTTCTATGTTTTTATTTATTAAGAAAATTTTATCTTTAATCTATTTTCATGCTTTTGTAGGGTTATGTTCTTTTTTTTAGGGGCATTGTCTACATTGCATTCTCTTTTTTTGTTTTTGTTTTTTCTCTCTTTTTTTGTTTTTTTCTACGTTGTATTTTCTGTAGGTGGTTCTCCTTAGGCTTGTACATTGAAGCACCTTACTTCCCAGCCATCCTCAATAACACAGGCCATCTGAATAAAAGCAGTGTGCTTGCTGCATAAATGGTGCTTCCAGACAGGTTCTTTGTACTGCTCTGTTGTGTGTGAATTCTGGAGTCATACCCCACATTACCTCCCACCATAACAAGTGAAAGGTCCAAGAAGATACACTTCTCAGGTTACCTGTTTTATAACACCAAGCAACAGTTGCCTCATCTCTTCTTCTCAGTTGATTTGAGCATCACTGAAATTCTTTTTACTCTTTTTCCTTCTCAGGCTGCTGTACAGGACAGATTGAATGAGCAAGAGGGTGTACCAAGTGTTTTCAACCCACCTCCATCACGACCCCTGCAGGTGAACACAGCCGACCAAAGGATCTACAGCTATGTTGTCTCAAGACCGCAACCAAGGGCAAGTGACTTCATCACTGGAATTCCCCCCTTTATAAGTCCATTCACGTGGTTGTGTTGGTCTCTGTGTGACAGGAGCAAGAGAGATACTCAGAATGGATAGCTGGACCTGGCTCCTTGGTAGATTTATTGGGTTTATTATTTTCCCTTGATTCTTTTTTCCCCTCGAGCCCACATTCCCTCCCACTTCCTTGATTCTTTAATGAAGTGATACAGTAACTGCCCATTTTGTATGTGTGTTGGGGGTGGGGGGGTTCTTTGCCAGTTATTTGAAACAGTTTCTGCACCTTGTTTTTTGAGTAATTGTATTTACATGTCTAAAAATGTTTGCTACATGTTGACTAGCTATTCCACTTTTTTGTTTTTTAATCCTCACCCAAGAATATGTTCTTATTGATTTTAGAGAGAGAGGAGGGGTGAGGGAGAGAGAGAGAAACATCAGTTTGAGAAACATTGATCCTTTGCCTCACACATGAACCCCGACTGGAGATCCAAGCTGCAAACCTTTTGGGAATATGGGACGACACTCCAGCCAACTGAGCCACCCGGCTAGGGCTAGACCTCCACTTTTAAGTTAGAATGTTTACGGAGTTCTTTGTTGCTTTATTTAACTTAATTTTAAGCTAATTCTAGGGAAATGCTTGGAATCTTTGTTGAGAGCCTTCACCATATCTTTAAAATTAGTCTTCAAGGGCTAGTAGCAAGGAAGTGGTACAGTTAAATTCAGCAGGCTTTAAGAGCGCTCCAGTGTACCTGGTATTTGGTGCTGGGGATCCAGAGATGAATGATGAGCCAGTTCTCCCTTTCACATTGCTCATAGTCTAATTAGGGAGGTCAGATGTGAATACAGTACTGATAATGGACTCCAGAGAACTTTCTGGAGTTTCTCTTTTTAAATATATATTTAAAAATATATATATTTTAGAGAGGAAGGGAGAGGGGGAGAGAGAGAGAAACATCAGTGATGAGAGAGAATCATTGAACAGCTGCCTCCTGCATGCCCCCTACAGGGGACTGAGCCTGCAACCAGGCATGTGTCCTTGACTGGAATTGAACCTGGGACCCTTCATTCTGCAGGCCGACACTCTATCCACTGAGCCAAACCAGCTAGGGCATGGAGTTACTCATAATTCTTGGAGTTACACTCACCTCTTGTACTTGGATTTAGAATTCCAAGAAAGTACTCCCTTTAACTTTGTAGCAGTTAGAATTTCTTCCATCATTATACCTTTTGTGAGCACTTGACAGTGTTTTAAAATGGAGTTTCTAAGTAGTTGTTTTGGGGTATTTTGAAGTAGAAGAGCAGATGGTTTCCTATAGCAATTGTATATCCCAGTGTTTCCTTAGTTTGTTTTTGGCTTGTCTCAGTGTTTTAAGCCCTTATGTTAGCTATGAGGCTCCAGAGCTCCCTAGCTATGGACACAGGGAGGGTTTCAGGTTAACACAATATGATATATAAGAAATGCTTTGTAAACTATAAACCTCTCTCTATATATGCTAGTTAATTACAACAGCAGCAATAATCAACATTGTTAAAGTAATAATTAGCATTATTACTAAGATTAGCAGCTATATGGAGATTTATAATTGTGGTTAATATAATTGTCAGTTGTATACATGTCCAAGGCAGTAAAAGTTATCTTTCTTGCTATTTCTGTATACCATATTTTAATACGTGAATGTGAAAAAAGGAAAGAAGGAATAATTAAGATTTGGGGAGGAAAACTTGCAATTGAGTTTGTCAGCTAATATAAGTAAATGCAGAAAAATTGTTGGAGCAGATTTTAATTCAAAAATTGTGTGATAAAAGAAAAATATATGATAGTGTTAAATGAAATGAGATCAAAGACGGTCTTTAAGGAGACTGATGTGGCCAGGAAGAGGAACCATATTGCAAAGGGAGAAATCACATGAAGGACAAACAGAGTGAAAAATTGAACTAGCCATGTTGTAAGGTATTAGTGAATGAATGAATGGTATCTAACTTTATTTTTGGAATTTCAGGGGCTGCTCGGATGGGGTTATTACTTGATAATGCTTCCATTCCGGTTTACCTATTACACAATACTTGATATATTTAGGTACGTACCTTTGTATTTATGTGTTAGCAATAGGGTAGACTTTGGAGCGGAAAGGTAGACCAGAATAAGATTTATACTCTATCAATTTTGATTTGGCAATTTGACATCAGACTGAATATTCCTCTTAAACAATCTTTTTATGAAGTATGAAAATATTTTAAATTATTCAAACATAACAGATGATGTGAAATGAAATTGTTTTGAACTAGTCTTGCTTACCGTTTTCAAGAATCTACCTACATTTATTATTATCTTCCCTCCTCCCACCATGTTTGTCACCTCAACATTCTCTAGTTAATTCACCCTTTCCTTTCTAACCACCATATCTACTAGCTTCAAATTACTTGTAACTTTTACCCTAACCCAGGGGTCCTCAAACTTTTTAAACAGGGGGCCAGTTCACTGTCCCTCAGACCGTTGGAGGGCTGGACTATAGTTTAAAAAAAAAAACTATGAACAAATTCCTATGCACACTGCACTTATCTTATTTTGAAGTATAAAAACAAAACGGGAACAAATACAATATTTGTATTTGCATGTGGCCTGCGGGCCGTAGTTTGAGGACCCCTGCCCTAACCCATCTAGATAACTCCATCTGACTACTGATAATCCAAAAAAATTATCTTGCTCTCAGATTATTCACTTTTCTCCAGACTCCCTTGCAAGTTTCATCTCTCTAGACACTCCTATACAATTCCTTCTGTTCAGGCTGATAATACTGGAGCCTTTCTGTATATATACCCCCTTGCTTCACACTTAACCTTTTTTCTTGCTTCCTTCATGTACCATTTGGAGAGCTCAGCACTAGAAGCTACAGAGGGGCCAGGGCTAGAAAATGTCCAGGGTTTCCAAATTGCTGGCACATTAGGTTTGGGTGTCTGGTCTAGAGCTGAGTAGTAAATGAACCCATACCTAGGCTTTATAGGGAACTAAAATGTTTATGGGCCAATAGGTAGAGCTTGGATCCGTGGTCTGGACCTTGCATATAGGACAACCCATACCTCCCTCAAATGTGGGATAGCCTTTGCCTTGCTCTAGGGCAGCGGTCGCCAACCGGTGGTCCTTTAGGTCCGAAAGGTTGGCGACCGCTGCTTTAGGGAACAGAGGTCTAATGTGAGGGCCCAGCAGCTGCAGAAGTGCAAGGGTCAGACAACACCTTTTACCTTGGTCATTTAGTGTCTTTTTGTTGTTGTTTTGTTAATCCTCACCTGAGGATATTTTTTCCATTGATTTTTTTTTTTAGGGGAAAGGGAGGGAGACAAGGGGGCAGAGAAACATCTATGTGAGAGAGAAACACATCGATTGGTTGCCTCCCACACACACCCGAACTGGGGTGGGGGATCGATGGAACCTGCAACCCAGGTATGCCTTTAACTGGGATTCAGTACTCTGGCCAACACTCTAACCATTGAACCACACTGGCCAGGGCCATTTAGTGTTTTAGGAGCCTGCTTGCTTAATGGCTTTCTTGCTTTAGCAAAGTTCTTATAGATCAACAATTAACCAATTAGTACTCTTTTCATCTCTGTTTATTTAAGAATGAGCATGTAAAAACCTTTAAAATCTTAATGAAGACCAAGTTGATATCTCTATTTTTTTAAGCTAATTGTCCTAAAGTATCCTATATGATAAAACCCTAATATGCAAATCAATCAGACAGCGGAATGACGGGTCGCTATGACACTCACTGACCACCAGGGGGTGGACGCTCAACATAGGAGCTGCCCCCTGGTGGTCAGTGCACTCCCACAGGGGGAGCGCCGCTCAGCAGAAAAGCCGGGCTCGCAGCTGGCGAGCGCAGCAGTGGTGGTGGGAGCCTCTCCTGCCCCAGAGGCAGCGCTAAGGACCCCTCAGGGGATGTCCACCTGCTGGCTTAGGCCCACTCCTCTCGGGGAACAGGCCTAAGCCGGCAGGCAGACATCCCTGAGGGGTCCCGTACTGCGAGAGGGTGCAGGCTGGGCTGAGGGATCCCCCTCCTCAGTGCACAAATGTCGTGCACTGGGCCTCTAGTATATTATAATGAGAAACAAAAAAGGTAAATCCTTTATCCATTCATTCATCAAAATGGAACTTAAAGACTAATAAGATAATCCTAAAACTAATTTCAGAGAAAGTTATCAAACATCAATCTTCTACAGGATTTCTACTCACATAAACAGCTTTTTTGTTAATTAAATTTATTGGGTGACATTGGTTAATAAGACTATATAAGATTCAAGTGTATGATTCTATAATATATCTGTATGTGCATTGTGTGCTCACCACCTAAAGTTTAGTCTCCCTAATGTCATCATTTATTTGACTGTACACAGCTTCTTACATTTGTTTTTAATTTGCTCTGGAATGTTTGTGTCAGTCAGTTTGATTTGATTACTCAGGAGAAATTCCAAGTGAAATTGTATACTACTACACATGAGGAATTTGAGGGGGTAAGGGATTGGAATTGTTTTAAGATTTGGTAAGGAAAGTGTCATAGTTTAGTCACCTTTTCTGTGCTGAAAATTTCTCAAGTATATGAATATTGTTTGTTTTCCATGGAAAAAAAATATGCATGGCATGTGTTACTAATTTGAAATATATATGTTATTTTTATTAATTTCAGAGAAGAATGGAGAGGGAAAGACAGATAGAATCATTGATCGGCTGCCTCCTGCATGCCCCACACTGGGGATCAAACTCGCAACTCAGTCCTGTCCCCTGACCAGGAATCAAACTGTGACCTCCTGGTTCATAGGTGGAGGCTCAGTCACTGAGCAATGCTAGCCGGGCATGTGTTACTAATTTTAAGGAAATTATCATCCAAGCAACTTGTTTAATGTTATGTAACATTGCCTTCTATGGAAATCCAAAGGACAAACAAATGGTGCTATGCAAATAAAATAAGATGGGCTCTTCAGAAACAAACCATCCTTTATCTTACAATAGCTGCCAGGTCCCCAAATCTGCCAGTGCACTCTAGATCAATTGAACAGTCTCCTCTGAGGATGCCATCAACCATAAATCATCATGCAGAATTTACTTGCCCCTTTGAAGAGCAAGTAAATCATGACTACAAGTTCAGGTTTCAAGTTCCTGTCCATAATTCGAATAGCTTGGGAGTATGCACTAAAAATTCAAAATTCCTAGAGTGACTGGAGAACTGAAATTTTTGTTGTATTTTACTTAATTTAAATTTTGGTAGCCACGTGCTTTGTGCCTCCCATATAGATGGTGCCCGTATGGAGAGTCTGAGGCACAGCTTGATCCATGATCTTTTGGATACTGTGTCTTTCTTTCCCAGTTCTTCTAGCTGTAAATTTTTCTGCAGAGAGCACTCAGGGTTTGTTTGGGTCAATATTGAAATTTATAATCCTCGTAGTTCACATTCTTCTTGAATAGGTGATGGAACAACACTTGCTGCTTTGCAGCTTTTGAGCCAGGCTCTCCTCTCAGTTTTGAGGTCCACTCCCCACCTCCGTGCCTCTGGTACAGGAATCTTTACAAACTGGCCCGCCCACATGCACTACAGTAAGCCAATTCATGTGATATTTATTCCTTCCTCCCCAGGTTTGCTCTTCGTTTTATACGGCCTGACCCTCGCAGCCGGGTCACTGACCCCGTTGGGGACATTGTTTCATTTATGCACTCTTTTGAAGAAAAATATGGGAGGGCACACCCTGTCTTCTACCAGGGAACGTACAGCCAGGTCAGTGCCACAAACCATATAGATGCCAATTTATTGATATGATTCTCTCCACAAAGGAAAGGAAAGCCCAGCACTGATCATGTCATGATCATTCTTTTACTGAGAAACCTTAAATTGCTCTTCACTATTTACAGAAAAAAGGACCAAACCTTCTAGCTGGGCCCTCCTTGATCTAACCCTAACCTCCTTTTGAGGTCTTACCCACATAACTTGTTTCCCCAATATCCTAGGTTCCAGCTAAACTGCTTCCTGAATAGTCTGTACTTTCCCACCTCTGTGCCTTTGCTTTTGCTATTCCCTCCACCTGCAATGCTGTCCTCACATTTTTGCTAATTAGATCTTACCCATCCTTCAACCAGCTCATGTCATTCCCTTCTTATGCCCTTTAGTGATTGTTATGCCCTACCCTGGCCTACTTTGCGACTTAAGTAGTGCTTTCATAGTGTTGTTTTTAATCTTATAGTAATTTCACGTTTTTCTCTGTATTTTAGTTATTTGTGTCAGTGTCTTCTTTCCTATACCTTTGAAGGCAAAGCCTGAAGTCTTCTTTGATCCCTCACAGAGTTGAATAAAGGCATAGACCATAGATTCAAGGCAGCACATCTCATTAGCCCAAACCTCACCGACCTTTGACTTGTTACCTCGGGGTGAAAATGAAGAGTTCTATGGGTTTTAAGCGTATTTCTAGTTTGCCAGAGAAAAATGTAGAAATAACACTATAGACATAGGCCAAAGGGTAGTTGTATTCTATAGCCCCCAGGATTCCTAAATCTATCTGGAGAAATAGAAAAATGCTTACTCTTGCTTCCTGCTTTGATTCTCTCACATCTGCTTTTTCTCAGTCTCCCTCACTGGCTGCTCCCACCCCACTGGATAAGCATTAGGCACCTACTATATCAGTGATTCCCAAAGTGGGCGCTACCGCCCCCTGGTGGGCGCTGCAGCGATCCAGGGGGGCGGTGATGGCCACAGGTGCATTTGTTTTAACTTTTTTTGTATTACCTTTCTATTCTGAGTTCAATAAATAGTTTCATAATTTCAAACTTCAATGTTTCTAATTTACACCTTTCTTTACTATATTTTATGAAAAAGGTAGAAACATTAATACATATATCTTTCTGTTTAATTGCTATTAAAATTTAAAAAAAATTAATTTCCAGGGGGTGCTGAGTAATATTTTTTCTGGAAAGGGGGCGGTAGGCCAAATAAGTTTGGGAACCACTGTACTATATGCTAGTCATTGTGCTCAGTGCTAGAGATATTGAATGAGATTGGCACCTCTCATACACTCTCTCTGCTGTGATCCTGATGTGGAGGGTAGACCACCACTGCTCATTCAGGAAATCTTAATTGAATTGTAATGGACTACGATTATGCAAATGCAAAAGCACACACGGGAATCTTGGACACTAGCCTGGTCTTTGAAGATCTTTTCAACCCCATGCTCTTCAGAGCATCTTTGGGTCCCACCGTCCCTCATTCCTGCTTGGTAGATAGCCTGGGATCATCTTCGCAGTATTTTTTATTTTCAAGGATGTCGGAGCTGTAAAGTGGCAAAATTCTCACCTCCCTTTTCAGGTGGTCAGACACTCCTGTTTTTACCTTCCTTTAGACTGGCAACAGCTGACGTCTGTGATTTGTTGGGGACCTTTATTTGTCAGCTGTCTACTCTCAGGTGCCTGATACAACTAAAATGTTTTTATTAATGCTTGTTAGCATGGACTTTGCATAGGGGGATAAACTCCATGGGTGTGAGAGTAGTAGTCCAGGACTTTTGATTTTTTACTTACTTTTTTCCCTCATTTCTCCTTTTGTTCCTAAATGTATCCATTAGGACCCTTAGCCTAATTAAAAGCTCAAGGTACAGTCATCCTAATAATTAGTGATCTTCTGTTTCCCACAGGCACTGAATGATGCCAAGCGGGAGCTTCGCTTTCTTTTGGTTTATCTTCATGGAGATGATCACCAGGACTCTGATGAATTCTGTCGGTGAGTGGATGGATCATTTTCTTTCTCTTCTGACCTTATCTGCTGAGAGTTTACAGTAAGCAAGTTCTCTCCTGTCCTTTTTATCCCTCTCCACAGCAACACCCTCTGTGCCCCTGAAGTTATTTCACTAATAAACACTAGGATGCTCTTCTGGGCGTGCTCCACAAATAAGCCTGAGGGCTACAGGGGTAAGTTGTGTTTCTTCTGCCTCATTGTGATTGTTGGGATATCTTTGGAATAATCTGGAAAGACTTGCCATTTATTGCATGATTATTCTATGGTAGACACAATGTTAGTTGCTATTTATACATTATCTCATTTAATCTTCTCAGCAGTCCTGAGAGAGAAGGTTGTATTACACCTCCACTTCCTGGTGTAGGAAACAGGCTTAAAGATTTAAGCCTGTCCACAATCACACAGTTAGCAAGTTTTGGAGTAAGCTCAGGTTTTTTAGACTTTAGCCCATGCTTTTCTTTCTTTTTTTAATTAAAACATTTTTTTTTCAATTACAGTTGACATTCAATATAATATTAGTTTCAGATGTACAGCATAGTGGTTAGACATTTATATAACTTATGGAGTGATCCCCCCAATAATTCTAACACCACCTGGCACCCTACATAGTTAAAACAATATAATTGATTATATTCCCTATGCTATATTTTACATCCCCGTGACTATATCTGCCAATTTGTACTTCTTGATCCCTTTACCTTTGTTCATCCAGACCCCCACTCTGGTCCATTCTAATAATCCTCACCTGAGAATATGTTTTTTGTTGTTGTTGTTTTTTTAAATTGATTTTAGAGAGAGAGAAACAAAAACATAGTTCTGTTGCCTTCCACAACATGCCCCAGCTGGGGATTGAACCTCTAACCTGCGTATATTCCCTGACTGGGAATTGAAGCCATCAGTTCCTTCCGGTGAAGAGGATGACTCCAACCAGCTGAGCCACATCAGTCAAGGGCTTGCCTTTAATCTTAATGGGCTTCTTACTGAAGAGCTTATTTTCATCATCAGTAATTTTAATAGAGCTTCTTGCACAATGAGTTAGTTATTTGAGTACCTTGAGTGCTGATAGGGATTCAGAAAGTTCAGCTCTTTGCTGATAATGACTCTTAAAGTATTTTTAGAAGTCAGTATGAAACAAGGGCTTCCAGTGGAAAAAAAATGTAGTTATAGTGCAGCTACTTCTGTTCAGCAACTTTTGAGTGAATACTAGCATATCAGCCACTATGCTAGATCCTGAGAACCAAAGCTGCAACAGATGTTTGCCTACATCCTGGAATCTGAATCTTTACTCCAAATTGGTTTTTAAACGTCTCTAAGTTCCTACAGCATGCATTTGCCATGCTAATTAATACAGCTTTGGAGGGTGGATGGTGGATAGAAGGAGACTAAAGATATTTTTATAAAAACTTGCAAAATCCCTTAAATTGTAAGGAAATCATAGGTAAAACTTGTGGTAAAATCTTGGTTATTTAGAAGCCAACTTTACAAACGCCTTTGAAACAGAAAAGCTAGCTTTTTTTGCAGAGTGAAAAAAGACATGGTGAAAGGAAGGGATTGGATAAGATGATGATGGAAATCAGCACCAGTAGCATAAGGCTAAGACTTGAAGCCTTGTTCCCTATAGGCTTGACCTCTTCCATAGGGAAAAATTATGCTAAGTAGTAGTTAGAGTTTTATAAACTCTTTGTTACCCATCAAACAGACATTGTCCTTGAACTCTGCAGCCTTCCCTAGCATCATTGTGACCACTACATCCCCACCGGGAAAGCCTTGTCTATTCTATAATTACCTGGGAATAGGAACACAAATATATAAGAACAACCACCACCACCAAAAGAAATTATTTAAGAAATAAGAGGGAGCCTGGCCAGTGTGGCTAAATGGTTGAATGTCAACTCATGCACCAAGAGGTCGCCGGTTCCATTCCTGGGTCAGGGCACATGCCTGGGTTGTAGGCTCGATCCCCATTAGGGGACATGCAGGAGGCAGCTGATTGATGATGTTTCTATCTCATCAATATTTCTCTCTCTCTCTCTCTCTCTCTCTCTCCCTCCCTCCCTCCCTCTCTTTCCCTCCCTCCCCCCTCTCTCTCTCCCTTCCTCTCTCCCTCCCCTCCCCTTCCCTTCTCCCTCTCATTTTCTCCATTCTGCTCTCTCTACAATAAATAAAAAAACACCTTTTAAAGAAACTAAGGGGGAAATGAGGCAGAGAATAAATGACATCTCCCTCTTCCCCAGCTGGGATTAAAGCAGTTCTCTCTTGCTCGTTGTGGAAAGTCTAAGTTGATGTATTTTATCCCAAAGTCCTGCCCCTGACCTGTTGGGCCTTTTTTCTGTCAGTTTCACAGGCTTTACGAGAGAACACCTATCCATTCCTGGCCATGATTATGCTGAAGGATCGGAGGATGACTGTGGTGGGACGGCTAGAAGGCCTCATTCAACCTGATGACCTCATTAATCAGCTGACATTTATCATAGATGCAAACCAGACTTACCTGGTGTCAGAACGCCTAGAAAGGTACAGGGGAGTTCCTCTCTAGAACTGAGAGAGAGACCAGCTGACCTTGGGCTCCACAAATCATGACTTCTCTCTCTAAGACAACTTTAAAAGCTTTGTCCATTTAGTGTTAAAATAGTTAAGTACTTTGACCTAACTCTCCATCAGATCATCTGTTCTTAGAGATGTGAATCAAAATACAAGACAGGGTTCTGTGCTCAAGAATATAGATTGTGTCATTTAGAATAGCAGGGCCTTTATATAAAGAGCTTAAATGTAGAAAGAAATGGTTGTAACTCTTTTTCCCATTTTATAAGTAATATATGTTAGTTTTAGAAAATTTGGAAAACATAGAAAAGCTCAAAGAAGAAATTTAAATAATCCTACCACCACTTTGAAAATTTTGGTATATTTTCTTTTAATTATATAGACACACAGACTCCTAATGTACAAACATCATTTTTTGGAGAGAAAATAGGAAATACACCAGAATGTTACAGTGTTTTCTCTTAGTTTATTAGAACTCTGAATAAGACGTTTCTGTGTTTTTCAAATCTTGTAAGATGTATGTATGTGGTTTTTTGGTTTTATGAAAGCGACATATACAAAAATGTGTGGCCCAAAGGGTTCTTTACCTGTAAAATATGCTTTGATGATCATTTTATGACAATAATACTGTGTTACTTTTGTTAGAATTTGGAAGAAATTCTTCTTCTGCCAAATGAAACTGGGAAAAGAGACGGCTTGTTCAGATTCTGCCATACTCTGCTTTGGAATCCTTTATAGTAGAAATAGTCCTCTGCCAAGATTGTAAAACTCTTTACCCCCAAAAATGTCAGTGTAAGAAAACACAGAGCTTGGTGAGATTGCCCTTTTCCTTCTGTGCTTTTGATCTGTCTGCAGGGAAGAACGAAATCAGACCCAGGTGCTGAGGCAACAGCAGGATGAGGCCTACCTGGCCTCTCTCAGGGCCGACCAGGAAAAAGAAAGAAAGAAACGCGAGGAGCGAGAGCGGAAGCGGCGGAAGGAGGAGGAAGTGAAACAGCAAAAGCTGGCAGAGGAGAGGCGGCGGCAGGTAATGAACCTGTCTCTGCTCCTGATGACTCCCAAACCGGTCTTTTCTATTATTTTTATTGATTTTAGGGAGAGAAACATGACTGGTTGCCTCCCACTTGTCCCTCCAACCAACTGAGCCACACCGACCAGGGCAAACCGGTCTCTTCTTGAGTGTGAAAGGAAAAATACCAGAAGATTATGGGATTGTGGGTGATTTAAACTCTCTTTGCCATTTATATGTTCACTACATTTTCACCAAAAGTATTTTAAAATTTATAAAAATTTTAGCCCTAGCTGGTTTGGCTCACTGGATAGAGCGTCGGGCTGGAGACTGAAGGGTCCCAGGTTCGATTCCGGTCAAGGGCATGTACCTTGGTTGCAGGCACATCCCCAGTGGGGGGTGTGCAGGAGGCAGCTGATCGATGCTTCTCTCTCATGATGTTTCTAACTCTCTATCCCTCTCCCTTCCTCTCTGTAAAAAATCAATAAAATATATTTTTAAAAAATTTTTTAAATTAAAAAATACAACAGTGAGTAAAAAGTGAAACAGCGCTATTCCATGAAAAGTAAATGTAGGTAATAAACAGGTCATGGTGCTGTTTACTCACTGCAGTAATTTTAGGTGCACTTAGCAGCAGTGTTGGCTCCTTTGGTATCCGTGTGTGGTCTCGTTTCATATGTATTACCACTTGGCTATAGCCAGTGTTCCTCTATTCATTCCCTTCTTTGGAAGAGTTAATACCCGAATACAGTCAATAAATAGTGTATGTGATGCACTAGTACTTTGAATTTGGTTGTTCTGACTCTTGCCAACAAGTTTTTCTCATATTAGTTACTAATTTTTCTTTGGATGCACAAATATATGGTGATTGTATTTCTTGTTTCCCAATTGGAGCCATACCTCACCTTTGCTTTGTGTTCCTACAGAATTTACAGGAGGAAAAGGAAAGGAAGTTGGAGCGCCTGCCCCCTGAGCCTTCCCCTGATGACCCTGAAAGCGTCAAGATTATTTTCAAATTACCCAATGATTCTCGAGTAGAGAGACGATTCCACTTCTCACAGTCGTTAACAGTAAGGACTGCTTAAGTTGTGTGATGTGGATGTAGAGTCTGGCCTGTAGACTTGGAGGCTTTTAAGGAATTGCTAGAGTGTTGTATCTGCTGCTCTGATGAACCGGGGAGGAAGGGGAGTAGAGAGAAAAGGGGGGCAGGAGGAGTGCAGTGAACTGTAGGTGCCTTCAGTTCTAGCTACCAACTCAAAGCTGTATTAAAGGTTCCTTTCATCAGATTTGAACTCAGCTAAGAAAAAGGGTACCTTACCAAGAAGTCCCCACAAGACTGTGTAGAGGTGAGAGGCTCGCCACAGAGCCCACACTGCTCTGTAGAGAAAGCTCTATGTCTGCTGACCTAGAAGCTCTGGAATTACGCATCTGGATATAAAGCAGGGGTGGGCAAACTTTTTGACTCGAGGGCCACAATGGGTTCTTAAACTGGACCGGAGGGCCGGAACAAAAGCATGGATGGAGTGTTTGTGTGAACTAATATAAATTCAAAGTAAACATCATTACATAAAAGGTACGGTCTTTTTTTTTTTTTTAGTTTTATTCATTTCAAACGGGCCGGATCTGGCCCGCGGGCCGTAGTTTGCCCACGGCTGATATAAAGGCATATGCACTTCTCACTCAGTTGCCAGCCTCCCTTGCAGGCCACGTGAAGCCCCACTTTGTGGGGCTACCTTGTAAATCTGGCGTTCATAGGTAAATAGTGTTTGTCAGTCCATAAGGAAGTACTTAAAAGCAGAGACTCTTATTAAAGTCTTACAGAATGAGGATCAAATTCTCATTCTTCCAGGGTTATTAGATAAGTTTCTTTTTTTGTTAATGCTCACCTGAGGATATTTTTCCATTGATTTTTAGAGAGAGTAGAAGGGAGAGGGAGAGACAGAGAGAGAGACATCAATGTGAGAGGGACACATCAATAGGTTGCCTCCCGCACACACCCCAACCAGGGCTAGGGATCGAGCCTACAACTGAGATATGTGCCCTTTATCGGAATCGAACCCAGGACCCTTCAGCCCGTGGGCCGACGATCTATCCATTGAGCAAACTGGCTAGGGCTTAGATGTGTTTCTTTGGTCAGTTGTCTTAATTTCTAAGCCGCAATTGCTTCATCGTAACGCAGGTGTAATAAGCACTCTCTAATAGGATAGTTGTTAGGATTAAATTCATATGTATAATGTTGAGCATTGTGCCTGGCTCATCATAACTTGAATGCTAACTTCTTTTTGGTATTTGTAACCAAAAAGAAGTTTCTGTTTATATTGAGAGTTGATTTTCCAAATTTATAATTGCAATAGATTCTTCCATTTCCTTATTCACTGGAAATAGTCAGGGGTCATTGCATACTAGAAATGAGGATGCATACTAGAAATGTAGTTTGCTAGCACATTCATTACTTCTCCTTGTTTAACTGGAGAAGAGGACATGTTGCAGGATCTTTTATAGAGCTTCAGATAGCCCTCTGTAAAACGGAAGTAATAATCTGCCCTCTGATAACTTTAAACTGAAGATATGTGAGGCACTGTGCTTGTCACTCTAGGGCAGCAGTTCTCAACCTGTGGGTCGCGACCCCTTCACAGGGGTCGCCTAAGACCATCGGAAAACATATATATAATTACATATTGTTTTTGTGATTAATCACTATGCTTTAATTATGTTCAATTTGTAACAATGAAATTGGGGGTCACCACAACATGAGGAACTGTATTAAAGGGTCGCAGCATTAGGAAGGTTGAGAACCACTGCTCTAGACCTTGTTCATTTGAAATTTTATATCATGGTAATCGTTATTATTTTTTACTTCCTTCCATCTGAGCACATGGTGGGGCTGTACTCTCTTTGAATTTAAGTATGGCCATGTGACTTTGCACAATGAAACATTAAATAGGAGGAATGTGAGCAACTTATGAGCAGAAACTTGAAGACCACTGTGGGGTTTGCCACACTCATTTCCCATTGCTGTGGAGAGTGTCGGAAGCACATGTTGAGATAAAGCCTTTGTCACCCTGAGTCCCTGCATGACAACAATGTGCAGAGCCTTCCTAGAGACTTGCAGTGAGCAAATCGCATGAGTGGAAGAAAAGCTTTGCTGGTATGAAGTCATTGAGATTTGGGGGTTGCTCAGTATCCCAGCATAATCTGACCCATCCGGAGCAATGCATACAGTAACTTGCTTGCTTCGTTTCTTTATTATCTTTCCCCACAAGACCATAAAATCTGTGAGGGCAGAAACCACACTTTGTTTAAGTCATCAATGTCCATTTAGTTTCACAGGGGTCGCCTAAGACCATCGGAAAACACATATATAATTACATATTGTTTTTGTGATTAATCACTATGCTTTAATTATGTTCAATTTGTAACAATGAAATTGGGGGTCACCACAACATGAGGAACTGTATTAAAGGGTCGCGGCATTAGGAAGGTTGAGAACCACTGCTCTGGGATTATCCTGATGAGTGAGTATGTGGTTCTGGAATTCATGGAACTTTCTGGCCAGTAGGGAATGTAAGATTCAAAGAGCTAATATACAGTAAAAAATTATGAGCCAGCCTGGTGAGTGAGAAGCAATAGCGTCCTCATTTTATTTCTCATTTATGTATATGGGGACAAGTGCTCACGTGGCTGACCTTGGAGTTTTTAAATTGGGATAAAATAAACAACCTTCACACAGCACCTACCATGTAGTAGGTGGTTGCTAAGTGATATCCTTTCCCTGGTGTTTCCTAACCGCTGGTTTGCACACGGCGTTTAGCTTGCAGCTGTGTTCACTAACAGCTTCCCTGTGGTGTGCGGGAGCTCTTGCTCCCAAACTCTCATTAGGAATGAAACAAACCCAACCAAGACTTACTCTCTAGAGAGTTTTGCAGGACAACCTGTTGTAATTGTGGAACAGAATAGGCTTGTGGCAAAGGGGAAGCAACCCATTTGTTAATTATATTTAATCCTTAACAGGTCCTCAGTAAAAATTATTTTAAAAATAAAAAACAAACTCCAGACTGAGAAATACTTGGTCGTAAATGGGGACAAGGCTCAGGGGTGGGAAAGAAGTGTAGTGGCAGTTCTGGCCTTTAATTGAACACTCATCTAGTTAATAAGCTACAGCCGAATAATTGGTACTTGTGTCATCTTCCTGTGAGCTCTGCCCTTCATAAATAACCTCAAGGAGGGGTGAATGTTCAGTGAGATGATCAATTTGACCTTAATGCCCAGCTCTTGATAGTGGTAAAATGCTAAAATAACAAAGGGTAAACTGTAGAATAATCTCTAGGGTCCATGAGTGGGCAGAAAAGTGGCATCCGACTTTCTCTTAAATGATGCATCTGCAAGAGAATCCAAATTATACTCAGCCCAGAACTCATTTTTTACCAATTACAAATCCAAAGGACCTCTTGTGGTGGTGTCATCTGTTTCCTGTTGCCCATTGTCAGTGGTAACAAAAAATGCCAGTTTTGTACCAAGGTTGGGAACGGTAGTCCCCCTTTATCTGTTGTTTTAATCACCCATGATCAATTGCAGTCCGAAAATATTAAATTCCAGAAATAAAAAATTCATAAGTTTTAAGTTATATACTGTTCCGAGTAGCATGATGAAATTTTTCTCTGCCCTGCTCAGGACATGAATTATCCCTCTGTCTAGCATAGCCATGCTGTATACCTCCCTGTCCCATTCTTGGTTGTCAGAGAGAGAGAGAGAGACGGCATTTATGTAACTTTTATTACAGTATATTATTATAATTATTCTACTTTATAATTGTTGTTAATCTCTTATTGTGCTTAATTTCTAAGTTAAACTTTATAAGTATGCCTGTATAGCATGTATAGGGGTTCAATACTATCCACAGTTTCAAGCATCCATTGGGGGTCTTGGAACATATCCCCCAGGATAACGAGACTGCTGCATTCTCAAACAATGACTGAAAAGAAGGAAAATATTATTTCACCCTTACATAAAACCCATGTTGGATTCATACCAAGAATACTTGGTACAAGTCTGATTGCATCTCAGAAAAGATAGAGTGAATGCTAAGAGAAGGGAATGAGAATGATTAATGTTGACAAACTAAAATATAAAAAGTTGAAATTGCTCTGACCAGATTGGCTCAGTGGATAGAGAGTCAGCCTGCGGACTGAAGGGTCCCGGGTTCGATTCCGGTCAAGGGCATGTACCTTGGTTGCAGGCACATCCTCAGTGGGGGTTGTGCAGGAGGCAGCTGATCGATGTTTCTCTCTCATCGATGTTTCTAGCTTTCTTTCCCTCACCCTTCCTCTCTGTAAAAAAATCAATAAAAAATATATATTTTTTAAAAAGTTGAAATAATGAAGGAATTAGAGGACCATGGGTTTACTCCTAAAATCCTGGAATTACAGCCCTTTCACTGCTCTAAGGAGGTAAATTTAAGACAGATGAAGAAAGAACTTCCCACAGAGCGGAATAAGCTTATGAGAGGTGGCACAAAAAATAGAAATCGATTCCCTCAAAAAGTAAGGATAATTTGAATGTTGTGTTCCTGATCTTTGGGATTGACCTGAAGGAGAGGAACAATGGCTTCACGATTCCGGTCAAGGGCATGTACCTTGGTTGCAGGCACATCCTCAGTGGGGGTTGTGCAGGAGGCAGCTGATCGATGTTTCTCTCTCATCGATGTTTCTAGCTTTCTTTCCCTCACCCTTCCTCTCTGTAAAAAAATCAATAAAAAATATATATTTTTTAAAAAGTTGAAATAATGAAGGAATTAGAGGACCATGGGTTTACTCCTAAAATCCTGGAATTACAGCCCTTTCACTGCTCTAAGGAGGTAAATTTAAGACAGATGAAGAAAGAACTTCCCACAGAGCGGAATAAGCTTATGAGAGGTGGCACAAAAAATAGAAATCGATTCCCTCAAAAAGTAAGGATAATTTGAATGTTGTGTTCCTGATCTTTGGGATTGACCTGAAGGAGAGGAACAATGGCTTCACGGCATCTCCCTTAGCATCTTTGTTAGACATAGAACGCTAGATGAAGAGGGCCGTAGAGAATATCTAGGGTACCTGTTCTTAGTGTGTGGCATACAATTACCTGTGCCTCGTCAGAGCCAGAGCAGGGTGAGAAGAGCATTCCCACAGAAGAAAGGTTGACATGGAGGGTCTCGATCAAATTAAGGAGTTAAGGAGGGTGTCCTTATGGGGACAGCCAGTGCAGAGAAGTCAGAGTCCAAGTAGCCCGGGGTGGGTTGGGGTGTTAAAGCCAGAACCGGGTAAGGAGGGGGGAGAGCTCACGGTTTTCGATATATGTGTACAGCAATCTAGCATAGAGATGTAGATGTGTAGTATACATATATTCTCCAGCTTTCTCCAGAGTGCTTGGGAGCAGCAGCACCCAAATAGCAACGAACATATCTAGCACCTAGAATGTGGCTTTCCATACCATTTTCATTAAGAAGAATCAGAGATCATTGGAAAACGGCTGATTCCAGGGCTGGGACAGGGAAAACGCAAGATGAGCCTGAACACTTTGTGCCTGAAAGCAAGTAATTATTCAGAGAGCAAAGGAGACATGTCACCAAGACACAGAAGCCAGCTTAAATGGGCTCCTTCTGACTCCATCTGGAATAATTTGAACATTAAATAATGATTGTAATATTATAACTTACTGAATAAAATAGGAAATCATGACTCTATAATAATAAATAGAAAGTGTGAGGAACAGAATGTTTCCATAGTTTCAAAGTACTGCCCCACAAAATACTCATTAAATACAAAGGGTAAAAGAGTATCTTCGATAGGGAAGCCTGGCAGGTGATCTAAGTGAGTATCACAAGGAATAGAACCAGGAGAAACTGCTCCACCGGAGTAGGACAATTGAGTGGAATGCAGTCAGGTTATCCACAACTTCTTATTCTCCTTGAAAGAAAGAGGCATAACTGAAATCTTATAACAGAATAATGCCTGGTAATCTTTAGACGGGTCAAGGTCAGAAAAGACCGAGAATTTGCTCCAGGCTAAAGGAGATAGATGTGACAGCTAAATGGAACACACAGTTCTAAACTGGAGGATTTTGCTATAAACGGCAGCTGGTGAAACTCGAGTGGGGCCTGAATAATAACTAAATCAGTTAAATTTCCTGATTTTGAGGGCTGTGTTGTAGTTATGTAGGAGTGTCCTGTTTGTAAGACATACACAGTATTCTAGGGTGAGGAGACATCAGGCTGGTAGCTCGCTCTCAACTAGTTCAAAGGAAAAGCACCTCTATGTCCTATACTTCCAACTTTTCTGTGAGTCTGTGATTTTTTTTTTTTAAATCTTCACCTGAGGATATGTTTTTGATTTTAGAGAAAGAGGAAGTGGGCAGGGGGGAGAGAAACATCGATGTGAGAGGGAAACATTGGTTGGTTGCCTCCCATACCCACCCCGACTGGGAATCAAACCCACAACCTAGGTATTTGCCCTGACCAGGAATTGGACCTGTAGTCTTTTGGTGTATGGGACAGTGCTCTGACCAACTGAGTCACCTGACCAGGGCTTCGATGATTACTGAGTAAACATTTTTTTAGCTTTGTATCAGACAAGTTGTCAAAGAAGAAACAGATGAATCAGTTCAGAGTAGGACTAGCTTTGGGCTGTGTAATAAATCTCTTTAAAAAGCTGCCCTATTGCCCAGCCAGTGTGGCTCAGTGTGTCCACCTATGAACCAGGCACGATTCCCAGTCAGGGCACATGCCCGGGTTGTGGGCTTGATCGCCAGTGTGGGGCGTGCAGGAGGTGGCCAATTAAGGATTCTCTCTCATCATCGGTGTTTCTCTCCCTCCCTCTCCCTTCTTCTCTGATATATATGTTTGTTTGTTTTTTAAAAAGCTGCTCTATGAATTTGCTCTGTGAAATGGCAAGACCTTGAAGTAGAATTCCAGTGTAATGTGATTACTTCATGTCTCAGAGTCAGCCTAGGGATAGCTGGGGGATATTTGATTTCGTGGTATGTGTGTATCTGTCTTTTTCTCACTGCTCTTCATTTTCTGTATGACCTCTTCAGGTTATCCACGACTTCTTATTCTCCTTGAAAGAAAGCCCTGAAAAGTTTCAGATCGAAGCCAACTTTCCCCGGCGGGTGCTGCCTTGCATCCCTTCAGAGGAGTGGCCCAACCCCCCGACGCTGCAGGAGGCCGGACTCAGCCACACAGAAGTTCTCTTTGTTCAGGACCTAACAGACGAATGACACCGTTTCTTCCTCTCCCCTCCCACCCCAATTCCTAAAAGAAATGGAAAAGAAACAAAAAAAAAAGAAAAATTCACATTATTATTATTATAATACAATATTTTTTTTAAAGACTGCTGCATCCTAAGGAAGGATCAGAAACCATGCTGCCTGCAAGAGTCACCACCTGTGTGCGCGCGAGGTTAGTGATGAACGTTCCGCCGGCAGCCACCTTCCCCTACTGCCTTCGCACCACACACCTTCCAGCGAAAGGAGGCTCTTCACCTCCAACCCCGCCATTGTCCCAGCGGGGAAGGGGACATTCCCACTAGTTCTCATTCATTCTTGCTTTTATGGAAAATAAAAGTGACAAACCTCCATCAACCAGCTACTGCAGCCTCTCTAAGGACTTGTTTTCCTGCCTCCAGGGAAGAGAAGGCACAGAGCAGAGATGTTCTTTAACTTCCCACAATTTATGAATAACTTCTACTTTTTTCTTTTTTAGTTGCTTTGTAATGACCAAAGGAATGAGGCTGACATGGGTGTATTTTTCCCCCCTTTATTTGATAAAGCGCCAATTCTTAAACCCATGACATGATTCATCCCCTGGGCTTAGCCCACAAGAGTACAATAAAGATGCCCTGGGCTGGTTTGTGCTTATTTCTGCCATTGCCCTCGAGTTCCCAGAGAGGTCCTTCTTTTTGGTCCAACTCTTTTTTGCTGTCCTTTCTTGCCATCTATGCACCCCACGTGGAGTAGTGAGGGGAAATCTGGGTTTGTAGCCCTTGTGATGTACAGATGTATCTACATGTGCGGTGTGAACTCCATGTGTACTCACCTGTACACACCACTGCAGCTTTTCCTTGGAATCTGTACCAGGTGGTTATTACGGGGTCTGCACCAAAGGATAGTAGCCCTTCATTCCTCTTCATGTGCATGCTGTTCCTGCCCAGCCCTGAGCTTTCCTGAATTGCCAAGCTTGGTGCCTTTCCAGAGGACTAGCAGGGCCTGTGGTGGAACCAGCAGACCCATGTGAGAGTGCCCTTCCTGCCTAGTGGGTGTGTGGTGATGGTGGTGGTGGTACTTTAAGGGTAGAAAGAATAGAGGCCTTGAACTCTTAGAAGGCAGATTTCAGTTTCTAATGTGTCCACCTGCTGGAGGCAGTTTTTATCCTCTTCCTCTATTGCTGTGTTAAAGTAATAGGGTTTTTTAACCTCTGGATGTCTCATCTGTGGTTGAGTTTATAGTAATGGGTACATGGGTCAGGCCATGTATTAACAGATGCCAGCATGAGCTGACAAGTATTCCAAAGTGTTCTGTGGCTAGACTGGTGCACTCGCAACACTGCAACCTCCTGAAGTTACGCTAGTTCCTAGCATGCTGTGAGACCAAGGGGTTCGTATCAAGATACAGCATAACCTGCTGGATCTGTAGTCTCCAAAAGCTTTCTCTGTTGCTTACCTAAAACCTGAGGACCACTCTTAGGTAGCAGTAACTTGGCTACTATTCTCTTCAGCCTCAATGGTTGGGGTGCACACCCAGGGGCAGGGTGAGGAGCCTCATGGATATCACCTAAGGAGCCTGTGGATTTTCCAGTGGTCTTGGCATGGGTATCTAGAACACCATCTCTAGAAAATTTAATTCTGCTCCTGGCTGCCTATTATTCCACTTTTTCCTGCTGTTCTGAGGCCATATGAGCGGGAAAGCGCTGTCTGTTGTCATAAAATGTATCTGGAGTGAATACCTGGATAAACCATGTTCTCCTCCCAACCTGGGGTGAATTCTGCCTCCTGCTCACAACTATGCAAAGAGGAATTTTCCCACTTCACTAAGCGCCTCCCTCCCCAATGAGTTCACAGCTGATTCCCTGCCAGTACGGTGGGGGGAGGGGGGTGTGTCTTAGGACATTGGCCAGGCTGGTGGTACTGTCTTGTCCATACCTATTTGGGAAGTTGTAATTTTTTTTCCTTAATAATTCAATCTGCATCTTATTCTACAATGTGCACTTTATGCCTCTTGCCTTTTGATAACTTGTTCAGTGAAGGAGGTCAGATGCAAGAATATTACAAAGTTTCAGTTTGGTCGGTACAATTTGTGGTACAACTCTTGAGACAGCCTATGCCTTTAGGCTTCCAGAGGCTTCTGAAGCACATGCTTCTTTCCTAGTCCTTGTTGCAATAACCCAGACTCCATTCCTGTCCCCTTGCTGGCCCTAGAGCTGCTGCTCAGGTGCCCTTTCCTCCTCCCTGAAAGATGCACATTTTGTCAACGTCAGTACAATCTGTATATTACTCCCAAGGATCTCTGGGAACTCGATGGGACCTGCAAGGGAGAAAATACTGAGAAGCCAGTGATCTGCAAGCATTTGCTCTTGTTTCACATCACCTCTGGGTATTAACAGCTGTTGTTTCCAAATGGCAAGTCGTCAACTAAGTGAAAACACTTGTTTCAAGTTTCCTTCTGCACTCCCAAGACCAAAGTTGTAGATTCAGCTGCATGACCATGGAAATGACCAAGCGAAGACACCCACCCGGTCGGAGTTAGTTGAATTTCTGCAGCTCAGTGGGGGCCCTTCCAGTGTTCTGTTCTACTTCTGCAAAATTTCCTGCAGCAAATACTTCTTTCTCTTTGCTTGCCTCCACTATGATGTTTGGATAAGAGATGGCCAGGGGAGAATATTTATCTCTTAAAAAAAAAAAAGGTTAAAAAAAACCTAGGAAATCTTCAACTGAGCAGTTATGAAAATTGCTAATGGTGCCAAGGCCAAGGAAAGAATTGCAGGAAATGACAATGGGAAGGAGTGGTAACCCCCCAGAATGCAAAATCAGGGGAGTATTTCTGGTGCTTGAACAAGAAGCTCCACTTCACAACCGGTTTTTTAGGACTTGTGAGGAAAGCAGCAACAGGAAATCCATCCACAAAGGATGCAGTGCCCCAGCTCGGACTGCACCTGAATAGTTACGTGTAATTTACTGAAGAAATCTAGTGTACTTTAAATTTTTTTCATAAAAGTTTACATTGTATTGTAGGTTAACATTAAATGTTTTATAACAAAAAATGTTATAAGTCGTGGGTCTTTCTGTCTAGGAGAGAGGTGGTAGGTAATTTTCTATGTGAAGGAATGGTGGGGAAACATTGGGAGGGAACAGGGCATTGCGTTGCCAAGAAGCAAGGGAGAATCAGAAGCGTGGACTTTAAGTGGGCCTAGATGCATTCCTGTGAAAAACAGCAACTCGGCAGAGTGGTGTAGCGGAGAGCAGGCAGATCTGGCTGCAGGTGTGGGCTCCTTCGTCAGCGTTGTTCTTCAGCTTGCCTGAGCTTTAATGTCCATGAAGGTAAGGCCATCTTCCTTGGTGTAGGATTGTAGATTAAATGAAAGAAATGTGCATGGAGCACCTGTCCCAGAGGTGTTCTTTCTCCGTGGGAGTATATTTTGAAGGACTATTTTCATGCAGCAGTAACTGTCAGTTTCTTGGGGGGGAGGGGGGGAGGGATGTCATTTCTGGCAGAACTGACCTGTGTCCTTGCAGAGGAGTGACTAGAGAGTAACTTTTGATCTAACAAATTCTGGACTAATGGAACTCCCCGCCTAAGGTGTTTTTGCATATATTTTCATTTTTGAGAGAAAATTGAAGCCTCAGTTCTTCGCCTTTTCTCTTCCCCATTGTCCTTTGCAAAGAACCCATTCCTGTGAGTTACAGGTTCTTGTCACCTTCAGGGCCTGCCCTGTTTGCTTATCCAAAGATGTGAGGCCTTCATTTTGTAATGTACATCTTCAGTGTAAACTAGAAGGTCTTCTGTGAACCTTACATATAAAAATTTGGCTCTCAGTTAACAGAGAACAGGAAGATTCAAATCCTGATGCCAGATACTCCTGGTCCCAAATCCTGCCTGTGGCCATGATTTTAGCGAAGTGACCTCAACTATAGGCTTCAGTGTCACGTAGAATCGGGCCGATTGTAGCATTGCTGTTGATCACTGAACTGCTACCGAGGGCCTGGCACGCAGTAGGCATTAGGTAAATAATACCTCCCATTACTGTTTCAGATCAGTTTGTAGTTTGCCCACTGCTATTGGTTCACCCTAGATATGGTTAAGTGGAGGGGAGAGAAAGCTTGGCTTGCAGTGGTTCTCAACCTTCCTAATGCCGCGACCCTTTGACCCCAACCATAAAATTATTTTCGTTGCTACTTCATAACTGTAATTTTGCCACTGTTAGGAATCGTAATGTAAATATCTGATATGCAGGATGTATTTTCAGGGGTCGCGACCCACAGGTTGAGAACCGCTGGCTTAGGGGGAGCAGCGTATGCCAGACACTTCTTGACATGCCTCCGGTGTTGCAGGTGGAATTCCTTGTGTGCTTTTACCCGGATGGAGCCAGGCTTCCCCACAGTCCCTTCCTCCGCCTGTGAACTCAGCTAACAGTGCCGAGCCTCTCCCACCTCCCACAGCCCTACCCTCCTGTCCTCCCCCGGGCTAACTCTCAGAATGGTGTCTAGAACTCCCAGGTTTCTTCCCCTTAAACTGAAACATGGTTTCCCCCTGAAGACACCACTTCAAAAAACCCTTAAGCAGGTGCCACTCATTTTCCCACGAACCTTGGCACCAGGAGGCAGGCTCTGTGTTTCCCTCCTGCCACCTTGGTGCCCTGTCCTGCAGCAGTGCCATCTGCCGGGACTCTCCCGTTCCCTGGCTGCTGGCCAGTCCCAGATGTTGGCAGTTGACACTCGACCACAACCTAGGTGACACATCTCCGTGTGGGTTCTCCAAACGGCTCCTGATGTGACGGGCAGCTGAGTGTGGTGGGAAGAGGCTTTGGCGTCAAATCTGGCTTTGAAACAGCCCTGCTGCTTGCTGACTGATGAGGGCAAGTCTCGTCATGTAAACATCCTGGGACTAAATCCTTGCAAGGTTCAGGTGCCCTTAAATGGGCTGGTATCTGAAGTGCCTGGCGGTGGGCAGATGGGAGCTGAGTGAAGGTTGGCTTCCTTCCCTCTGTCCCCAGCAGTGCCATGCTTTGTGTGGCCTTCACTTGGAACTGCTTCACCTCAGGACCTCAGAACCAACCCCTCGCTGACCATCGGCTTGATGGTTCCAACTCTACTGTCCCTTCTCTGCCCTCAAAGCCTTTGTCCCTCCTGCTCACCTCAGTTCTCTGCTAGAACTGTCTTGGACTCACGCCCCTCTCCACTATAAGCCAGAACTCAGTCACAATTTCTAAAGTCAACTCAGCTGTTAAGCCGCAGACTCCTAGCACCTGTCAGCGAAATGAGGCGCCCTGGGTTGGTGCCCACAACTTGGATCCAGCTCTAGGGAACTCCCTGAGTGTTTCTACTACCTGGGTGCCGCTCCACTGTGCCCCCCCCCCCTCAGGTCTGAGCCACCTGCATCCTTTTACACCAGCCTGGTTACTACAACAGCCTACTTCCTGAGAAAACCAAGGTCTTGTCACAGACTTCTCTTTTTTACCTTAAAATTGTTCTGTGAAGTCACCTGTTTCCTCTTTCTCTTGTGGGTATATTTTCTTTTAAAACAGATCATTTACACACAGTAAAATGTCCAGATCTTAAATCTACAGCTTGATAAAAAGTTGTTGTTTTTTTGTCAATCCTCACCAGAGGATATTTTTTCCATTATTTTACAGAGAGAGTGGGAGGGAGGGAGAATGGGAGGGGAGGGGCAGAGAGAGAGAGAAACATCAACTGGTTGCCTCCCGTACACACCCCCACCAGGGGTGGGAGCGAACCTGAAACCCAGGTATGTCCCCTTGACTGGGAATCAAACCCAAGACCCTAACCATGGAGCAACACCAGCCAGAGGGCTTGATACAATTTTACCTGTGTACCCCAAAACCAAGATGCAGAATGCTTCATCACCCCAGAAAGTCCCCTCCCATGTCTTCTCCATGAGTAGTCCTGCAGAGAGCCACTATTCTGACTTCTTTAACCATAGATGTTTTGCCTGTTTTTTAAAGTTCATATAAATGGACTCCTGTGTAAATGATTTTATAAATGTTTTCCTGATTCAGGTACTTTCCTATTTATGACAGAAAAATTTAGAAAATGAGAAGAAACAAAACATTTCATAATACCACACTGCCAGAGATGTCCATTGTTAATATTCTTCCTAGACTTTGTTGTATATAAAACTTCTTTTTACAGAAATGGAATACTGTAAATATTGTATTATCTCTATTTGACACATTTCTTTTATATCTTTTTAATGGCTATGCAGCATTTCACTGAATGGATATACCATAAATTGATAAAAATCCTCTTGTGACATTTAGGTGATTAAACTTTTTTTTTTTTTGCTTTTCTAAATAGCAGGCTGATAATCTTGCAGTTAAATGTGCATGTCCATGCTATTTTTTCAGGGGAAAAAAAAATCCAGGATGTGAGGTTACTGAGTCAAAATAG
>NW_005357764.1:2434990-2437540 GCF_000412655.1 Myotis brandtii | reverse complement strand
GAGGGGTTTTTTTTTTTTTTTTTTTTTTTTTTTTTTTTTGAGAGAGAGAAACATTGATCAGCTGCCTCCTGCACGCACCGCGACCAGGGATCAAACCCGCAACCTGGGTATGTGCCCTGACTAGGAATCGAACCGGTGACCATTTGTTGCACAGCACGATGTTCAACCCACTGAGCAACACTGGCCAGGGTGGGAATTTTTCCTTTTTTAAATACTTGTTTTGTCTCCAAATTGTAGTATAGAAAAATTATACTCCTGCCAGCAGTGCTCAGTCTCCTATCTGTGTCACCAAAGCCTTCACCAACAACTATCGTCCCCTTTTCAATTGCTTGGATCGCTTTATCTTCCATCTAAACGTGTTTGGCATCTCTCCCTTACAAAACCTTAACCTTGCTATCCCCACAGGTCACCGCCCTGTCTCCTTCCCTGACAAAGTAGTTTGCACAACCAGCTTCCGCTTTCTTGTTCATTTCACTTCCACTGACCATCTCTCATGGTCACCTGTGACCTAATTGCCACTTTCCTTGGCCTCCTTCAAGACCTTTCTGACTGTAGTTCCCCAGCTGGTGTCTGACACAGAGTAAGTGTCCCCCGTTTCTTTTCCCACAGGCTGAGAGTCAGATGATGTGAACTAGGTGAAGAAATTGATATTTTCTCCCGAGGGCCACTCGGGAGCTTTCAGCAAGGGAGACCCGTCAGATTTGGATTTCTGAAAGCTGATCCTGTCCCTGTGGAGAGACTGGATGGGAGGGGGCACGACTAAGGTGACCTGCTGGATGGGGTGTTGGATTAGGAGGCACATGGGATGGAGAGAAGCTAGCGGTGGACATGAGCACTATTTATAAGGCACAATGACCAAGAACCGGAGGCTGACTAGATATGCACGGGGAAGAAGGAAGAAATTGGATGATGCCCAGGTTTCAAACAACTGGATTTAGGAGCAAATACCGTCACTGGTGACCTTGACAGGTGCTGTTTCAGTGGATACAGTGTCAGAAGGACAAGTAGTAAGTGGGAGGGGCCTGGAAAGAGTGAATGCAGGCAGCTCACAAAGCCGCCGGTGAAAGGTACGGGGCACATAGGACGAGTCAGAGCGGAGTCAGGACTGAGGAAGGGTCCTTGTTTGTGCTAAGGTAGGAGAAACTTCATTATGTTTAAATGCTAAAAGCAATGGCATTTTAGAGAAAGAGGTTGAGATACACAGAGAAAGATGTCACTGGGGTGGGAGGTGCAGGCCTTAGGAGGAAGGACGGGAGCAGAAGCCGGTGCATTCGTAGGTTTGAAGGCAGAAGTTGAGGGCGTCCCCATGTGATGATGGCCTCTTCTCTGTCAGGTTCCAGAAAGGTAATGGGGTCAGAGGCCTAAGAAGACTGAGGAAGATTTAAAATGGCTGTTTCAGAGCAGGAGAGACTGCAGGAGGCCTTAGGACAGTGGTTCTCAGCCTTGGCTGCACATTAGAATCACCTGGGAATCTTTTTAAAATCCTGATTGCTGGGCCTCATCCTCCGAAAATTCCGTTTCTTTGTTACTAATGTTGTGGCCTCACCCCATAACAAAGAAACAGAATTTCCGGAGGATGAGGCCCAGAAATCAGGATTTTAAAAAGATTCCCAGGTGATTCTAATGTGCAGCCAAGGTGAGAACCACTGCCTTAGGAGGTTTTCTGGGCAAATTGAGGGCCCAGGTGAAATTGAGACCAGAAACATGGTGGGGGTGGGCACCTCACTGGTCAGCCGCTGTCACCAGTCCTCATGGCTGCCAGTTTCTTTCTGAAAACAGGGCATTCAGAGTTCTCAGTGCCTCCTTTGTCCAGCTCCCCAGCCCAGAAGCCCGGGTCCTCGGCTCTGGGGCCCTGGGGAACTTCAGAGCTTCATTTTCCTCTGTTCCTCCACATGGTACACTCAGTCACACAGACCTCTTGATTGTTCCACAGACACATCATGTACTTCCCCACTTAAAGCAAGACTGAGACGACTGATATTCAAATACATGGTTTAAAGCAGCGGTCGCCAACTTTTCGGACCTCACCGACCATCAGTGGTCCGCAGACCACCGGTTGGCGACCGCTGGTTTAAAGGATGTGCTGTCAGTTTTTCAAACTCCTCTGGTGGCCAGAGAGACAAGTACCTACCTAGACAGTATGATTCTAGTCTTCCAGAATTACAGATAAGACTGGCTTCGTTATAACCCAGGTGCCAGCGAGTAGAGTCGATATAATCACTATTGGTAAGGTATACCAATTAGGACACCTAGAACGTGCACACACCTGATGTTCTCACATAGCTCTTACCTTTCAGTGCTTTTGTCAGAGGGCTTTAGTTGGCAAGCAACGAACAGGAAACCCACTCTAGCTAATTTAAGGGGAAAACTGATGTGTTGCCTTAGCTCCGTGGTCGGCAAACTGTGGCTCCCGAACCACATGTGGCTCTTTGGCCCCTTGAGTGTGGCTCTTCCGAAGCCTTAGGAGTACCCTAATTAAGTTAATAACAATGTACCTACCTATATAGTTTAAGTTTAAAAAATTTGGCTCTCAAAAAAAATTTCAATCGT
>NW_005357764.1:2428141-2434814 GCF_000412655.1 Myotis brandtii | reverse complement strand
TTATTCTGTTCATCAGATTATTTATTCACTTGATTTTTAGATTCACTTGTTGATAGATATGTATTTGTTGTTCTTAATTTGTATCTTTACCTTTTTCTTCTTCTTCCTCTTCTTAAAGGATACCTTTCAGCATTTTCAATCGTTGTACTGTTGATATTTGGCTCTGTTGACTAATGAGTTTGCCGACCATTGCCCTAGCTGGTTTGGCCTGCAGACTGACGGGCCCCAGGTTTGATTCTGGTCAAGGGCACATACCTTGGTTGCAGGCTTGATTCCTGGTCCCAGTTGGGGTGCATGTGGGAGGCAACCAATTGATGTGTCTCACATCAATGTTTCTCTTTCTCTGACTCCCCCCTCCCTTCCACTCTCTCTAAAAATAATGGAAAAATATCTTCGGGTGAGGATTTAAAAAAAAACACAAAAAAAAACTCACACTCCTGATGTGTTGGAAGAGGGGGTAGGTCCTAGAATTGAACACCAGGCCTCAGAAAGGGTGGGTCGAGGGCAGTTGTGGGTAGGGGTTGTCAGGATGCCCACCTTTGGGATGAAGGAAGAAGAGACTAAAGAGAGGCCTCCGTTACAGCTTTTCAAAGTGGAGTTGCTGACCTGGAGAATGCAGGAGTGGAGAGACAAGGCTATCCTGATTCTCCCATTTTCTTTCTTTTTTTTTAAAAATATATATTTTATTGATTTTCTACAGAGAAGAAGGGAGAGGGATAGAGAGTTAGAAACATCAATGAGAGAGATAGAGCAGCTGCCTCCTGCACACTCCCCACTGGGTATGTGTCTGCAACCAAGGTACATGCCCTTGACCAGAATCGAACCTGGGACCCTTCAGTCTGCAGGCCGACGCTCTATCCACTGAGCCAAACCAGTTCGGCCCATTTTCTTTTTTTTAATATATTTTTACTGATTTCAGAGAGGAAGGGAGAGGGAGAGAGATCAAAACATCAATGACGAGAATCATTGATTGGCTGCCTCCTGTATGCCCCCTACTGGGAATTGAGTCCACAACCCAGACACGTGCCCTGACCAGGAATGGAACCATGACCTCCCAGTTCATAGGTCAACACTCAACCTCTGAGCCACATCGGCCAGCATAGCTTGCTGAGTTTATTTTTTGGTTGCTGAGTTTTTATCATGCTGAGTTTTTATCATGAATGAATTTGGGCAATTTTATTTTGCATCAATTGATATGAACATGTGATTTTTCTTTCCCAGTATTTTGAGGATTTCTTGAAGTACTGAAAAAAGCTGAGACTTCCTCACCTGACAATTTTCTGTCCAGGGCCTAGGGAACTCAGTTGCTACCACTGGTCTAGTCCACTATGTCCCAATGTGTTCCAGATAATGCAACTTGAGCCCTGCATGTGGCCAAATGGAAATGCTGCCCATAGTATTTAATGCTCGCAGAGATTTACAACACATGCCTGCACAGCCAGGGCTCAGGAAAGCCCTGCCATTCAGGCCCGTTACCTTCAACGTGGGATTCCCCAAACTTAATTGATCAGAGCCCTCCCACCCCCTTTTTTTGTACAAACTCCATCATGCTTTCACAGGACTCCCTCTGAAACACACTTAAGATATCACTCAACTGGCTCTGTCCCCAAAGGCTCAAAGAGAAGTGCCCTGACCAAGGCCACAGAGCATGGCATCACAGACACAAGTCCCCAGGTCTTCTGAGCCCAGCCCACTGCTCCTGCTCCAGACCGTGCTACTTCCTGCAGCACCAGCCCACATGGGTAGGAAGAGGGCATCATCCCACCCACCCCTTGGCTCTCAGGCCCTTGTCCCCACTGAGCCTGGGGATGAGGGGCTCCAGTGGGGTCAGGTTAGGGTGGTGGGTGTGGAGCGCAGGCCAGGCAAATGATGCCGTTGTAGCTCCCTGACAACTAGCTTCCATCCCAGAAATAGTTAGAATCCCAGGATAAATGATTTCCCGTGGAGATTATGCTAAACTACAGAAAACTGAGCTAGAGCTACCAAGAACCACCACACAGGAAGAACTTATTTGAAACAGTTCTAGATGGAGCCTTGACCCAGTCATGTTTGAAGAACCTACCTCCAGAATTTAAATGACAGGAGATCAAAAGGGAAGCTTTCCTCACACCAGTTAAACGGAATCCTGCCCCTTGTTAACAGACCCCGGCCTCACTGCGTGTGTGTGAGTTACCACTGAGCCAGCGGGCAGACCTCACCAGGAGGTACCCTCAAGAACAATCTTTGCCCAGCTCATCCCCACCCCGCCCCACTCTCAGAATGACACCCGCCCCCACTTCCCACCAAAAGAACACAGGCAGCCAAAGGCAGCTTGGGCAATACTTGATATACATCATACATTTATTAGTGAATATCCCTCTGAAATCAGCAACAATATTAAAAAAAATAATGATTGCACTACTTGGTCAAGCAGAACTAGCAACTTTCATTTTAAAAAAAGTACAAATCTGTTAAAAATTTCAATCAGTATACACATATATATATTACAACATACTAGTTATGTTAAATGCTACAAACCAATGTGAATCCAATGGAATGGAAAAAACCACACATTTAAGCTTTAAGAACCATTTTTTTCTCTATATATTAGCATTTTCTCAAATACATACATGGGGAAAATGAGGTAACTGTAAAATGTGCAAGGAACAGGCCCCCCAAATTACATATATTTATATGTGTGTGTATATATATATATGTATATGTAGTTACATATATATATATAAAACCCTTCTAACACAGAACACAGGTGCTGGGCCCAGCCAGGCTGGGGGATGCTGCCCACTGTCATGCCTAGGCCAGAAGTTGGTAAATAAGAGTAAACATTAACAAGCCCCCACCACAGGAAATCATTGGTAACATGGCATCTAGAGCAAGGTCAGCAAATCACAAACATCCTAAATAATTGTTTTATAAATCTTTTCTAAAATGATTTTTTAAAACATTGTTTCTCCTCCCACCCCCCCCTCAATAGCTGCTCATTGGAACCACTGTTGCAGCCTATACAATCCGAGAGCCTGTTCTGCCTGCCCCAGGAACCGGAGGGTTTTGAAAACCTTTTTTGGGGTGGGGAAGGGAGGGGTTGGAAAGGATGGTTCTCTGTGTAAAATACGTGGGGTTTTGACACTGCTATAAATATAGAAACATCACCTGGAGTTATATACAGTAAGACTTTGGGTTCTCCATGGGGGTGGGGCCAGGCTGATGGGGCCCCATGGCAGGCCGGGGGAGGCGGGAGCCAGGGCCGCTGCCGGAGAACGAGGGTGGTTGGAGCATCCCTGAGGCAGCAGGCGCCAGGGGCTGCCTGCTAGGATGTGCCGGCCCCACACGCAGTTCGTTCTGGGCAGCAACCTCAGCTGAGGGCAGGACAGGAAAGGGACCAGGAGGGAGAAGGAGGGAAGCTCAGCCAGACCCTACAGGGGGCCTCCCCCAGACCTTGGAGGGCAGGGCTCAGGATGGGAGGGGGCCCCTGGAGGTGAGGCCCACGCCCTCCCTGGTCCCTGTCCTCCTAGGACTTCCATGGAAGAGACGTGCCCCAGCGGGTGGGAGACAGGCCCTGGCTGGAGAGGGAGAAATGCCCTGAAAAGCAAACGGTCCCGGTAGGCTCTGGGGACGTGTGCAGTACAGTGCATGGCAGTTATCAGCTGAGCACAGACCCCTAACTCCGCTTGTGACCGCCGGCCGCCGGGCCCAGCCCCAGCCACGCACATGCATGTGGACCAGGCGGCACCACTGGACCATTCCCTGCCCCCTGGGCACTCAGTCCTGGTTGGTCCCTAATACCCCCCATTTAACCAAAAGAAAACAAATTGTTTAAAAATCCACATCCCAAATCCTACACGCAATTTTGGGCCAAATGAATAAAGGAAAACTGCTACTCTTCACGTTCATGCAGAATGACAGAGGGGAAATCGGGCATGGGTCTGGACCCCGTCATTGCCAGGGAGCAGTGGCTGCCAGAACCTAGGCCACGCTCCCTGGCATAGCGCAGGCCCCTCAGGGTATGTGCTGCCCAGGCTCAGGGCCTGTCCCCTGCTGCACAGGAGGCTGCTGGCTCTGAGGCCCTCTAGCCCGGGGGTGTGGCTGGAATGTTGTGCCTGGGGTGAGGGTCCTCTGGGGAGCCAGACCCACCCCTCACAGCAGGCTGGGTAGGGCTGGCTGCCTGAGTCTGACTGGGGTCAAACCCAGGCCCGGGTTTCAGGAAATGGCCTTATGCCACTGTCTGTCCATGCCTGTCGGTGCCACCTGGGGAGAGGGCATGCTATTTCAGTGCAGGAGACCAAGTGTCCCAGGACTGTGACCCCTTTGCCCATCCGGGGCCAAGGATCTCCACCAGCCACAATGGGGGCAAGACCCCGGGGTCCCAGTGCTGTCAAGAAAAGGAGACGGAACCGAGGGCCAACGGGAGGGAGACTGAATTAGGGACGCTCAGGCAGCTCCGTGGTAGGCAGACTGGCAGGCAGACCGGGGACGGAGTCTTTGGAGCTTGGCAAATGCAGGGGCTTATTGCAGGGGCTTCTCTTGGGCCTGACCCTGGCACCAGCTCTGGATATACAGGTGGGAACAATGGGACAGGCCTGGGCCCTATCTCCCCATCCTCCCTGGGTCCTCCCCTTCCCCCCTGAGTTTCCAGAGCTTCGGGCAGGGTTCTCATGGGCAGCTGTGGGCCTCACTCAACTTCCCTGGGCACCTCGGAGGCGTCGGCCCGGCAAATGGGACACGTCCGGTTGGCCTGAGGGGAGAAACAGCTGGCACATCAGACCCCACTCGCACCTGTCCCCATCCCATCCAGGTCTGTCTGCTGCCTGGTGGGGATGAAGCCCCCTGAATAAGCCAGAACTTCTGGATGATGACGAGGATGAGGAGGGGAGCCCCCAAGCCCACCCTCCTCCCTCACCACACGAGGACCACCTGGGAGAGGCCTGGGCTGCATTACCTTCAACCACTTGTCCACACACTTGGTGTGGAACTCATGGTTGCAGGGGAGAACTCGGAGCAGCTGCCGCGCCTCGAAGTCGCTGAAGCAGACAACACACCTGGGAGGAGGGCACAAAATGTCACCTCCACGCGGGTGGCTAAGGGGAAGGCTCATGGCAGAGCACGAGTCCTGCTCCCCTCCCCGGGAAAGGGTTCCCTGGCAACCCATCTGTGCTCAGCAGGAGATGGGGCAGAGCACTCACAGCGTCTGCTCCGACTGATGGCTGTCTGGGTTGAAGCGGTAGGCTGGAAGCTGCTCGATGTCCGCTTTGGTGAGGCCTCGAGGCTTGGCATCTCCCAGCCGCTCCGCCAGGCTCAGGAGGGCCTGCAGACGGGCAGGAGGGTGGGGTCAGCAGTGGCCTGAGCTGGAGGTCCCCAAGCCCCCACCTCCCAGGACAGGGTTCCATGGGACCTCATAGTTCTCCAGCTCCACGTCATCCACATCGAGATCCAGGCTGATGGTGGGCCCCACTGCTGTGGGCGACATTGGCAGCATTGAGCTAGGGGAGACAGGTGCAGGGGTCCGGGGTCAAGGTCAGTAGGCACTGGGGCCCCAGTGTTTGCCCCAGGAGGTTGTAGGAGAGGAAAGCCCAGCTGGTGTGTGTGTGTGTGTGTGTGTGTGGTCTGCTGGGGTGCAGATAACCTAGAGGCCCCAGGACCCCACAGCTGTGTGTGTCTAACCACAGGAGGCCCCAGGAGAATAGAGCACCATGGCCCTGGGGGCAGATGTGCAGGTACTTACAGGAAGTAGGGCAGGAAGCTGGGATAATATGGCGGCGGGGGTGGTGGTGGTGGTGGTGGTGGGGGCAGCGGCTGTTGCAGGCGGTATCTCTGGGTGCTCAGTCTCCGTGGCATCATGTGGGAATAGGGCTGTGAGAGGGTGACAGGTCAGCCAGTGTACCTGGCTCCCATCGCCCCAGAGCCTGGGGGTAGGGGGCGCCACTCACCACACCGAAGGACAGCTCTTGGTGCAGTGGGTCGTGGGGCAGGTACTGCAGGGGCACGGATGGGGAGAGGGCCGGGCCTGGGGCCGAGGTGGAGTAGGTGAAGCTCCCCAGGGGGTACTGATCCCCCCGAAGGTCCACGTCGTTGTCCAGCCGCTGCAGGGGCTACAAGAGGCAGGGGTGGGTCAGCTGAAGCCAGTGACAGGGAAACCCCTGCCCCCGTGCACCTCCTCCAGCATCGGCCCCATCGCCCAGACTCACCATACGCGGGTGCTGGGTCTGCAGCGATATAAACTGCCCCAGAGGCGCCATGTGAGCAGGCTGGGGGTGTGGGGCTGGCGGTGGGGGGTGCAGGATGTAGTGGTCACTGGAGATGAGGTGGGGGTAGGCCTGATAGGGCACAGGGAGCTGCTGCATGGTGCACGCCTGGATCAGCTGCCGAGAGAGGGGGCAGGAGCTGGAAAATGTTCTTCTGGGCTGGACCTATGCTTGTGGTGAGGGCCAGGGGCCATCCATACAGCAACAGGCCCCCACTGAAGCGCTCTGGACCGACTGCCGGTTCCTGGCCTAGGCCACCCAGGCAGGACACTACACTCTAAAGGCCCACAGTTACTACCCCAAATGGGCTCTGTTCAGAGGCTAGGTATAGCATCTGGGGGCTCCCACTGGCAGGCACTGGGGTACAGGGTTGTGGTCGAGCCAGGGAGGCGCTGACAGCCTGCATGGTGTCATAAGCTTGGTGGTTCTGCCACGGG
>NW_005357764.1:2422201-2428105 GCF_000412655.1 Myotis brandtii | reverse complement strand
GTGGAGGCCCTTACTCACCGGGGGCGGGAGGCAGCAAAGTGGGTAATGCTGCCCACTGAACATCACGGAGCATGCTGGGAGCTGTTGGGCACTGCAGGCAGGGATGTGCTGGCCTGAAGGCAAGGGGAAGGCTTGGGTCGTCACTGTGGTGACTGTGTAGGACAGAGGGACAGGTCCCTGGTGCACCTGTGGATGGAGAGAAACCCAGGAATTGAAGGGAGGAAGCCCGGCCATAAGATGCTGCCCCAGGTGAGAAAGTCCTGCCGGGCCACGCCCTCTCTTCTCTAGCTGGGGCCTACCTAGGTACAGACCTGGCTGCCCCCCTGCCCCAAGTCCAAAGGGCAGAGAGCCTCTGGGAGCCTGGGAGGGGCTTCCAGCTCTACCACTCATCCACTGTGTGGCCCCGGACTGGCCCTTCCCTTCTCTGGGCCTCAATTTACAACCTATAAAGCAGGGCTAAGAATGGCTCCCTAAACATGCAAGGAGTTAAGCAAAGGGAAGTCAGGGCTCTGTCACCTCTGTTTCACAGATGGGCTTGCCAGAGGCCGGGGGGCTGGAGAGGGGGTGTTCTGCCTACCTGCTCGTGGAGATCAACCATGAACGGGCTCTGTTGGGAGGCTGGGTGCAGCATTCGGGGGCTCCCGCCGGCAGGAGCCGAGGCTCGACGCTCCTCTACAAGGAGGTGTGGTGGTCGGGGCGGAGGCTGCTGGGAGGGTAAGCGCTCATCCTGGGCAGGCAGGCGGCCCTCTCGGCCAGGGCTGCACCACAGAGAGGAGGCCCGGGTAGGACTGAGGGGACACACTCATTCACAGAGCATGGAGAGGAGCCAAGGCCACTACCCACTGGGGAAGGAAGAAAGCTCAGGGCCCGTGCCCGCCACCCCTGGCCCCTGTGCCCCGGCCCAAGCTGACAGCCCCAGTACCAGGAGCTCCAGGGACTGCAGGACTGGGAGGTTCCTTCCTACCTTCCCCGGAGCTGGGCCAGGGTGCTACCGGGTCCTGCAGACAATCTCCGCTGGCCCACAGGGGTGGAGGGTGGCCACCTAGTCACTGCCAGAGCCCATGGTCGCATCAGGGGTGGCAGAGGGGTGGAGGGGCTGGGCCCGGGCTCACAACCCTAGGAGTCAAAAAGAAAGAAACTGAAGCATTGAGAAGTGCAGCCACTTGTTCCATTAAGGGCCCGGAAGACAAAAATCAAACCTCTGTTGTCTGATTCTGGGGCCACCAATGTCCACCCCCACCCCTGTGCTCCCCAGGCACATGGACTGTGGGTGGGTTGAGCCCTCTTCTTGGCACTGGGGCTCAGAGCTGAGAGACGGGGTCAGGCTTGGCCTGCAAGGATCCCAGGCCTCAATCTTCTGCTCTGCAAAATGAGACCGAACTCCCTCAGGGTGCAGCAGTTTCAGAGGGCCGCCCAGCCAGCTCCTGGGCCAGGTGGCTCGGTAAGGCTCCTGTAGTGTAGGGCCCTCAGGGCACACTCAGGTGTGAGGCTCTAGCTCTGGTCCCCAGGCAGGCAAGGTTCCTGGGGGACTCCAGCTTCCTCCCTTCCATCTAGTTGGCTCAGGGGGGATTCCAATCAGGCGTGGGGCCCAGTTTTCCTTCCACTATTGCCAGGTAAGAGGTTCTGACCCAGATCCTGCCCTCGGGGCTCCCAGTCTGCCCCCAGGTGACAAGGTCCTACCCGGCCACCTTCCTTCCTTCTCTCGCTGGGGTCCATCTAGGTACAGACCTGGCTGTACCTGTTTCTTTCCATAACCCATTCCCACAGTGCCTACCCATGTGTGACTTCTTCAAAGAAGGTATTGTTTGCTCCATTTTACAGAAGAGAAAACTGAGGCTGAGAGAGAGGAAGGGACTTGCCCAAGTGTCAAGGCTGGGAGGTTGGGCTGACCACAGCCCCTCACTGCACCCTGCCACCCATGGGAGGGGTCCAGCCCAAGGGCATCCCAGGAGGCGTTGAAAGAGGCCAGCCACCTTGGTTGGTCAGGTAGGTCTGGAATGCAGCTCTGGGGGCCTCACACAGCCTCCAAGTGGGAGGTGGGGCTTGCTGAGAGAAAAAAAGAGGAAGCCAGAACCTAAGGGAGGAAGTTGTGCAGGAATGGGGTGTGGCAGGTCTGCGCCTTCCCTGGGAACTAGGGGTCCAGGTGGGACAAGTTAGGGGGACCACTCATTAACTCCAGAGGTTGGGATGAGGCCCCACAGGGAAAGCTTTGAAACCTGTCAGGCCCCCAAGCTGAAGGCCTCTGCTGTTCCTGCCCCAGGAAGGCCCCCACCGCCCCTTCTCCATTTGACAGAACTCCCTACGAATCCTTGACACCTCCCTGTTGACACTGCCAGGGAGCAGTGTACTGTCCCTCAGCACCTGTTCCTTCCTGCCAACAGTGGCTAAACATTTCTTTTGTGAGGTCTTTGAAGCCCTGACTCTCAAAACGAACCTGCAAGCAAGGCTCTTCTCCAGCTGACAGGACAGCGTCCTGCCAAGGCCACCCCAGGAAGAGGCTGGAATTCACGCCTCCTGCTACTGGCCGGCCTAGTGTGGTAATAATGCACGCCGGAGACTCGACCATCCAGGGCCAAGGCCAGTCTGGTGTCGTGAAGCTAGTGCCAATAATTCAAAATTGGGAGGCTACAGGATTCCGGCCTTTGGATGGTCAGGGGCCAGAAAATCTGGCTCCACTGGTCCCTCATTTATGCTTGGCCCCCCCTTACTTGGAGCATGAGTCACCCCAGGAACACTCCCCACCTGCCCACCACAGGTAACCGGGTTTGCGATCCCTGGTGTGGGTCAAGTACACACCCTCACACATGCGTATAAATACACTGCCTCCCTGATTCCCGCTGACAATCCAGCCTTGCAAGCCAAGGCCGAGAGACTCAGTGGAAACCTCCAAATAACGGAAACAACAGGCCCCTGGACTCCTGGGTCAGAGTCGTTACAGGGTTGGGGAACAAGGGCACCTAGATTTTGTACCAAATTCTCCAGCAGTTTCTACAACACAGATAGGTTTGGGAACCTCTGCTCTCACTGACTTCAGAGATGCTGGGAACCCAGCCCCACTGATAAAGAATAACAGTAACTACAATACTCCCCATGTGTCTGTCATCTTGATCAGTCCTTACTGCAACCCTCAGAAGCAGGGACAGTGAAGCTCAAAGAGGTGAGGTCCAAGGCCAGTTAGCTGGAGTTGTAAGTGCACTGGGACACGACCCAGGCAATGGCCTCAATGGGTACTCTTGCGGGAGGCTGTCTTGCTGAAGTCTGGTTAGCGTCAAGGCTCAGGGGTGTGGACCCCACAGAGGCCCAGGCCCATGGGAATCTGTCCTGTGGCCAGCCCCTCAAAGACACCCACTTCTCAGGAAAGGGAAGTAGCAAGGAGCCGAGTACCCAGAGCAGCAGACAGAAGGGGCTCTAACTGTGGACACAGGACACCCTGACTTCTGAAGCCAGGGTCTTAGGCATTTCACTTCTCCTCTCTGAAACTCAGCTTCTTCACCTGTAAAGTGGGAACAGCCTAATGACCACCTCCAGTGGACTGGCAAGTGCTGCTCACAGGCCCTGGTAAGAGTGGTTTGTAAAGCTTAGGTGTGAACAATTACTATCTATATATATATAAAGGCCTAAGCGACCATTACCACCGGTCACTATGACATGCACTGACCACCAGGGGGCAGACGCTCAACGCAGGAGCTACCTCCTGGTGGTCAGTGCGCTCCCACAGTGGGAGCAGCGAGGCACCCAGCCCGGGCTCAGGGGGCTCAGGGTTCCTCCCCGCCCCCTACCGCTCTGTGCACTACTGCACACTACTACATCCCTCGGGGGATGTTGGACTGCCTGTGCGGATTGCAGTCTGACATCCTCTAAGGCAGTGGTTCTCAACCTTCCTAATGCCGCGACCCTTTAATACGGTTCCTCATGTTGTGGTGACCCCCAACCATAAAATTATTTTCGTTGCTACTTCATAACTGTAATTTTGCTACTGTTATGAATCGTAATGTAACTATCTGATATGCAGGATGTATTTCCATTGTTACAAATTGAACATAATTAAAGCATAGTGATTAATCACAAAAACAATATGTAATTATATATGTGTTTTCCAATGGTCTTAGGCGACCCCTGTGAAAGGGTCGTTCGACCCCCAAAGGGGTCGCGACCCACAGGTTGAGAACCGCTGCTCTAAGGGGTCCCAGATTGCGAGAGGGCGCAGGCCAGGCTGAGGGACCCCACCAGTGCACGAATCCATGCACTGGGCCTCTAGTTAGAAAATAAGAGAGGCTGACCTCCACTCCACCCTCCAAGCAGAAATCAGGGGCCACTTCAAGCTCTGCAGGTGGTAGCTGGGAAATATGCCTCCCTAGGGAATACCCCTGCTGACAATCGAGGGGCCCCTGATTCCCGAAGTCCTACTAGGAACAGAGGCAGCAAAGAGGGGACACACCCACTTCATAGTTGAAGAAACTGAGACCCAAAGAAAGGAAGTAACTTGCTCTAAGCTACAAAGCCAGAAAGGGACAAATCTGGTGATGGCTGAGCCCCTGGGCCCAGATTCCTTCAATCCCCGACCCAGTTGCATCAGTAACCCTAAAAACCACCTAATCCCAACTCTCTATTCCAGGCCCTACAGATCGGGAGAGCTTTCTTGAAGGGGCCTGCGACTTGCCCTATTATGAAGAGAAAGAGAAGTGAGAGAAGCTTAGATTGAAAGCTAGCAACTTGCTCAAGGTCAACAGCAAGGGTGGCCACCCCAAACTGCTCTGCCTTCCCACACTCCTCTGCTGTCCTCTCAGTGAGGTCTGTGCAAACGGATCTTGAGGGTCCCATCCCTACCCCCAATCTTGCCTGGAACCAGGTACCACACCTTGCCTCCATGCCCACCCCTACCTGCCATGCCCCAGCAGCTACCCCCATCTGGGTCTAGGGAGTCCCTTCCATGTCCTGTCACTGGGGCCCAGGTGCCGTTTTGCAGATTAAGCAAAGTCAGCCTGAAAGCTTGAGTTAACGAAGCGAGATGAGAAGCCTCCAGCCCGGACTCCTAGGGTGACCTTGCGCAAGGAAATCTCTTCGCTTCTGTGAGCCTCAGTTGCCACAGCTGTGAAACGGGGATGGAAAGCTCTCCCTCCCAGAGTGCCCAAATGAAATCAGAGGGCACAGGATGCAAGAATCCAGGCGGTCACATTAGGGGGGTAGGAAACCGGTGTCCCTGAGCGGCAGCCCCCCCTCGCCCCCCCAACGCGGGCCAGGTGCAGGCTGCGGGGCGATGGGAAGCGTCCTCAGCTACCCCTCCCAGGGATGGGACGTCAAGGTGCGGACCGCCGCCAGGAGAAGGGACTCCCTCGCCTCCATCTCACTCCTTTGTGCCGCGCTCGGAAGGACAAGGGGGCGGGAGGCCCGACTGCGGCGTCTGAGCAAGAGCGCTGTGACTTTAAGAGTCGAGGATCCCGGACCATGTGCTCCGCGTGAGACAAAAGCAACAACAAAGGAAGTGGCGGCGGCGGCAGGGGGAGGGGGCGGCTCCTTCCTCTCCAACCGCAGCGCTCAGACTCCGGAGAAGGGAGACTCGTCCAGGCATTGGGGCTCTCGGGGAGAGGGTGTTTCTGATCTTAGAGGTCTCGCTGCCCCTCTCCGGACCGCCCGTGATTAACCCCTGCGGAGCCAGCTATCTTACTGCCCCCAGTCCCAGGGGAGGGGGCAGCAGTTCCCAGGGATGCGGAAATCGGGAGTTGGGGGCTCTGGCCCCGACTCACCTTCAGCCTCCTGGACACACGTTGATTCCTTTGTTCCCGATCTGGGGCGGCCAAGCCGGGCAAGGGGGCGGTGATGGGGTGGGGGGGGTCTGCCCGGACCCTTTAAGAGCCCCCACCCTGCGGAGCAATGTGCTCCCTCCCCACCCCCCCGGGGCGGGAG
>NW_005357764.1:2417099-2421897 GCF_000412655.1 Myotis brandtii | reverse complement strand
CAGCCCCGCCCCAAGCTGCGAGCTCCGCCCCGCTGGGGCCCCGAGAGGCAATCACTCGCCGCGACTAGGCACGTGATGAATGGGCCGCCATCTTGATAAATTAAATAAAAAAATACTCTTCTCGCTCTCACCATCGCTCTTAAAGTGACCGCAGCCATCACAGGCAAGGGGCGGGGCCACCGGGCTAAAGATCAGAGACTCGGAGATGGGCAAGACCAATCAGCTGCAACTCGAACTTGCTATGCAAACTCGCGAGCCAGTCGGGCCTCTGAGGCTGGTTCCCTGTTGGAAAAATGGGTCCCGCCGACAGAACCACGGCCCAGACTTACTGTCATGATTCCCTCCTCGGAGACAGGGCACCATCTGGGACACTGAATTGTAACGGGGCCGATCTTCGACCAGGCTGAGGCGTCCTCTTAGGCCAGTCCAAGTGGTTAGGAAAGCCCTGCAGTCTTGGGCCAGCAACCTCCCCAGATATGACGTCAGCCCCGAGCTACTGCGCTGCGATGACATCATGGTCTGGCTTCCCCGCATCTTTTAAAACTACACGGCGGCTTTAAAAAGCTGGGACGGCCTGCATTTGCCTAACGGACCAATAGCCGGCAACCCATGTAAATAAGTTAGCGCCTGGCCTGCAGGGGGATTGGTCCCGCGCGCGCTGACGTCACAGGGACATTTTTTTAACCGCCCCGCCCCCAGCATGGTCAGGGAAAGGGGCGGGTAACAATTAGAAGCTCAAGCGGCAGTCGTGGGCGCTCCAGCTGCTTCTTGCCTAGGGGCATTGGGAAACAAAGCCCCACTAAGTCTTTAGTTTCCGCCTGTACTCCCAGAAGCTAGCCATGAGACAGAGGGATTACTACAGCCTGCCCATTTTACAGATGGGCAAAGAGGGGCGTACCGACCCCAGGTCACACAGCCAGGGAAGTGTGGCTAAGCAGGTGTATTTGAAACTAAGCCAAAGCCAAGCTTTTCCCTTTGTTTGGATGCCTTCTCCAGGCAGACATACAACGTGGGATATTACCTCCATATTGATTATTTAAGGGGAAAAAATCAGTAATACCTTTAATATCCAAGAGCTGGGAACAGGCCCAATAATGGTGTATGAAAAAGAAGAAAAAAGATAAAAACAACAAAACAAAAAAAGAATGGTGTATGTATATAATCAATAATTGACTCCCCTGTATGGTGCTCCACTGACATTGGGCAACCTCCAAGAAAGCCCTAAGAAATGCCAGAGCAAAATCATAATGTGTGGTGGGCTATGGGGTGGTGGGTGGTGCAGTTCCCTATGCTTCTTTGGTATACTTCATAATCCTAAATTAAAAAATGAAAATTGAAAGCAAGATGCTGAACAGGGTATAATAATATTTATATTTTAAAATTAGTTATATACAATATCTGCAAAATATTTCTGGGAGAATATACAGGAAATTGACAATTGTCCTCAGGGAGAACTGGAAGAGACCACTGGGTCAGGAGGATAGACTTACTTATGCTTTTGTACATGTGCTCTTTTATTTTTTTAAATATTTTTTAAAAATTGATTTTTTGATAGAGGAAGGGAAAGGGAGAGAAACATTGATGTGAGAGCAAAACATCAATCGGCTACCTTCTGCACACCCCCTACTGGGGATCGAGCCAGCAACGTGTCCCATGCAAACTTTCGGTGCATGGGATGTCACCCAACCAACTGAGTGATGCTGGCCAGGGCTACATTTGCTCTCTAAAAAAAACCCTATACAGTATAACCAACAGAAAAGTCTAAAGAAAATTACTGTCAAAGAATATGTTTTTAGACTTTTAAAGCCATAAAGACTTCTGATCCCTTAGAGTCAGAAATCCCCCTTTAGGAAAGGTAGTCAATGGAAAAACCCAGAAGGTTGGGGAACAAACATGTTTATCGAAGTGTTGTTTAGCATTGTGGATGTGCAGCCAGCAACACAATGACTGAAGATGGTACTGTCTGCAGATCTCTAGGCACAGGAGATCAAGTTCATGATGCATTACTACAGAAGATACCTAAAAAGCCAGCTCTCTCCATCACAGTTAACAGTATGCTCTGACTTCCTCAATACACAGCACAACTGTCATCGCATTGTGTCAGGATGGCAGAAAGCTATCTCCTGGGGACTCCCCCTACCCTAGCCCACACTGGGTTGTAAAGGTCCAAGGGAGGGGGTCTGGATTTGACTTTCACCCTGTTTTCCCCAGGGCCATAGGCCAATAACATGTCTCCCTCTAACTTGAAAAACTTTCCTGAGTGTATGCAGAATCACTCTGGAGCTAGTGGGAAAGAGGCTCAATTTTACCAGATTTTCCAGAGAAGCCAGAAATCTGGATTCTCCTATGAAATCCCCTCTCAGGTTCACTGACAAATCTTATGCTTTGGAACCCCATGGTGGGGATGTGGCCACACACCTCTTGCATCCCTCATTCTCATCAGCCCACCCCACACACTTGAAGGCCAGTTCTGCTACTTTCGTCATACACATGAGGAAGGTGGCTTAGGAAATAACTCCCCTTGCCACGGATCCTGGAAGTATGGCCCAGTGGGTTCCAGAAACCATAGGTGGGGGTGGCTCACCCTTGCCCAGGCATCTGCCATGAGGTTCTGTGGAGAAATTTGGGTTCAAGGGTCTCCTGCATGGTCTGGGCAAGTCCAGTTCTGGCCATTGGTTCACTGGTTTTTCCAATGACCTAAGAGCTAGGCACCAGCATTCACTCCATTTTATAGATGAGGAAACTCAGGGGAGAAGGACCATGACTCACCTACCATCATACAACTATCAAGGGGTAAATCTGGGACCACATGCTAATCTCTAAGTAAGCTTCATGCCACTCAAATGCCAACACAGGGTTCCCAAGGGCTGTTCAATAAAAGCACAGAGGTCCTGGGGCAGGAGGAGAGACCCTGGAGGATCAGAGACTAGTGGGTGGCTCCGGATCACAGGGTGAGTAAGCGGCTGAGGGACTCAAATCCTGAGAGCTCCAAGTGCAAAACCCTGGATGCTACATTCCAGCTTCCACCCCAGGCCTCCTCTGCAGGAGATGGGAGGGATTCTACTTGGGCAGGAAGAAAGCAGGGTCATCTGTTCCTGCTGGGGCCATGCACTGCTCCATTGGCCTATCCAAGAGCCTGGATAGCTGGCTGCCACCCCCCTCCTCCCTCAGGGTCAGGAAGTACCCCACTCCTTCCTCCCAAGGCTCCTCAAACCCTCCAAAGAGGCAGACGCAGAACAGAGAGATTAAGGAGCCATCCAGGGACACACAGCACAGTCTGGTAGAGCCAGCTCAGGACAGGTCTGAATACACCACTCTCACATCTGAACCCCAAACTTTGACTCACCTAAAAAAGAAGCACCTTTGTGCAGATGGGGGTGTGTGTGTGTGTGTCTGTAAAGGTGTCACCAGGTTTGGGGCTCAAGTCTGCAGCACTCTTGCCCCATCTTTAAAACCGTGGGTCATTTATTTGGCCTCTCTCTGCCCCAGTCTCCGACTTGTAAAATCAGGACATCGATAACACTAGTGACAGATGACGTTGACTGAGCACTTAGTATGTGCCAACAATGTTGTGCATTTCCTAGAGGATACTGAGGAGGCATTAAACCCAGAACCTCTGAAGCCAGCCTGTGTGGGCTTGGACCCTAAGCTTTGCCTATTAGCTCTATGACCTTGAGGAAGTCACCGCCTCTATGAGGCTCAGTTTGACGAGGTGTAAAATGGGGTGAGAGCACACACCTTAGAGAGCCAATAGCAGCTCTCTCTCACTGTGTGCATCTCTGAGGATACCTGCCTGACTTTCTAGGTCTGGGTCTGCGCTTGGGTGTGAGAGCTTTGTGGGTATGATGCTGGGAGCGGCTCTCCTTTCTGATTTCCTCTTCCCTGAAGCTCTCACCACTGGAAACCCCAGGGCCTGCAGAGGAGGGAGCAGGTACCATCACCACATCATCTAGAGATGCAAACCCGAGGCTACAGGACTGCGGCGCGCAGCAGATCCAGGGAGATTGAGTCCAACCACATTTCTGCCACCCGCCTCCTGCCCACACCGCCCTCCCAACCTCCAGCACCAGCTCGACTTGGGCTTAGTGGCCCTCGGGCAACGGAAGCTGTGTGACCTTGAACAAAGACTCTCTCTGGATCCCCCCCCCCGACATCCTGAAAGCAGTAACGACGGCACTGGGGTGCAGTGTCTGTTCCCCTTTCTGCCACCCGCCTCCTGCCCACACCGCCCTCCCAACCTCCAGCACCAGCTCGACTTGGGCTTAGTGGCCCTCGGGCAACGGAAGCTGTGTGACCTTGAACAAAGACTCTCTCTGGATCCCCCCCCCCGACATCCTGAAAGCAGTAACGACGGCACTGGGGTGCAGTGATCTGTTCCCCAGACTCGCAGCCACTCCAGGGCAGGCCCCAGGACGCTCTGGCTCCCCAGGGGCTGGCACAAGGAGCGCTAGTAAAAGGGAACGGACCCGACGAGGCCAAGGGTTGCAGCTCCCTATCCCAGACTCGGCCCTAGAAGAAGGTTAGGACCAGCCGGGGGTTACAATCGGGGCATGCGCGGGGTGCAGGGCACGCTGGGACATGTAGTTCCCAGGGGCACCCTTGGACCTAGCGGGCGGGTTGCTGAGAGGAGCGGCTCTGGCTCAGGGTCCCGGGACAGGGAGCTTTGGCCCTGCGGATGCAGGCAGAGGCCTCGCTGGAAGTCCTCGCGCTACTCTCCCAGCCCGTTGCCGCCCCCTATCGCTCCGTCCTCGCGGTCCCTGCGGCTGGGGCGCAGGGTCCAGGCTGGGGGTTCCCTGGG
>NW_005357764.1:2403453-2416913 GCF_000412655.1 Myotis brandtii | reverse complement strand
AGCTTTCACCCCCACTCCCGCGCGCCTATGGAACTACCTGGTTTACACCAAGCGCGCGGGAGCCGGAGGTGGAAGGGGGCGGGACGGGGACAGGCCACGCCCACCCAGAGCCGGGCGGCAAGGGGCCTGCAAGAGCGAAGAGACCGGAGCCTGGCATTCCAGCTGCTGCTGCTGTCCGCGTAACCTTGGACTAGTGACCGACGCCGTCTCTTCGTCTGTAAAGTTAATACGACTCCGTGGCCGCTCAAAGAGCCTTTGCTTCTCGGAGAGTTTGTCCCTCTGCCCCAGCCTCGGACGGGAGGTAGCGAGCCATATATACAAAGAGCACTCTGGAGTCAGCAGAACTTGGTTCTCCCGTTTGGCCCATTTTTTTAGCCTCAGTTTCCTCATATGCGAAATGGGAGCCATAATACCTCCTTGGGGAAGTTGGGAGACTCCAGTGACAAGAGGAAGCGTATGCCCACACTAGACCAGCCTGGATCAGAGGATGGTTGGACGCCTGCTCAGGCCGGCCTTCCTGAGCCCCCGCGATGCCCCCGCATCCTTGGGTGTATTAAGCCGAGCAAGAACTACAACTCCCAGCGTGCCCCACTCTGGCCCTGTCATGCCGTGAGTTGTAGTTCCTGAACACCTCCCCTCCCAGAGGGTGTCCCATGAGCCCCCCTTTTCTCAGCCCAGGACTTGGCCCCTCTGCTGATTAGGCCTGCTCCTTTGAGGCTAGCTTATTTTTCACTTCTTAAACTTATTATTTAAAATATATTTTTATTTATTTCAGAGAAGAAGGGAGAGGGACAAAGAGATAGAAACACCAGTGATGAAAGAGAATCATCAATGGGCTGCCTCCTGCATGCCTTCCACTGGGGATTGAGTCTACAAACCCGGCATGTGCCCTGACTGGGAATCCAACCGTGACCTCGTGGTTCATAGGTGGATGCTTAACCACTGAGCCACAACGGCAGGGCTTGTCTATATATATATTTAAAAGTCTAAGTGACCAAACGACTGGTCGACTGGTTGCTATGATGTTCACTGACCACCAGGGGACACTCAACGCACAGGATCTGGCCGAAACTGGCTATCTGACATCCCCCGAAGGGTCCCGGATTGTGAGAGGGCACAGGCCAGGCAGAGGGACCCCACTGGTGCATGAATCCATGCACTGGGCCTCTAGTTTATTATAATTATTATTTTTAAAAAAATATATATTTTATTGATTTTTTTACAGAGAGGAAGGAAGAGGGATAGAGAGTTAGAAACATCGATGAGAGAGAAATATCGATCAGCTGCCTCCCGCACACCCCCTACTGGGGATGTGCCCACAACCCAGGTACATGCCCTTGACCAGGAATCAAACCTGGGACCCTTCAGTCCGCAGGCCAACGCTCCATCCACTGAGCCAAACCGGCTACGGCTATTATAATTATTTTTATATGAGAAAGTTTATTTAGAAAGTCACAGAGTTAGAATAAGTGAGCCATAGAAGAAATGGGCCCAGGAAACAAGTTACAAAGGCAAAAGAAGGGCCCATGGAGTTTAGGAGAAAGAGAGGTGAGGAAAATGCGCCTTTGGGGAGAGGGTGGAGAAAGGTCCCCGAGTGCTTCACAGAGAGAGCCCGGCCAACTTATTTACTTTTTTTTTTTTGAAGAGTTTTAAAAAAATATATATTTGTATTGATTTCAGAGCGGAAGAGAGAGAAATAGAAACATCAATGATGAGAGAGAATCTTTGATTGGCTGCCTCCTGCATGCCCCCTACTGGGGATCCAGCCCTCAACCCAGGCATGTGCTCTTGACCCTTGACCGGAATCGCACTCAGGACCTTTCAGTCCACAGGCCGACACTCTATCCACTGAGCAAAACCAGCTACGGCCCAACTTATTTTTTTTTTAAAGCTTTCATTTGTTGAGCTTTTACCACAAGCCAAACAATAGTCTAAGTCAGGGGTCCTCAAACTTTTTAAACAGGGGGCCAGTTCACTGTCCCTCAGACCGTTGGAGGGCCGGACTATAGTTTAAAAAAAAACTAGTCGGCTGCTAAGCAACAGGCAGCGGCGGCAAAAACACCCGGCAGGCCGGATAAATGTTTTCGGCGGGCCCGCATGTGGCCCGTGGGCCGTAGTTTGAGGACCCCTGGTCTAAGTGCTTAACATGAATTAACATAGGTATTCCTAAAATCTACAATCCAGTGTGGGAATATTATTATTATCCCTGTTTTATAGATTTGAAAACTGTCGCATCGTCAGGTGAGGGATCATGCTAGAAAGTGACAAGGCCCAGGATTTCTATTCAGTGGCTAGGAAGGAAGCCTGATGTATATCTGAATTGCTACGTTATGTGCAAGCCTTTCTATCACTTGCCCTGTGCTAAGTGCTTGGCTGTATTACTTGATTAATCTTTGTAACAAACCCTTGAATGGGTTCTGCTGTAATGCCCATTTGTAGATGCAGGAGAGCCTGCTTTCTACCTCACTCTGGTTCATCCTTCAACAAACATGCATTTTTCTTTAAAAAAAAAAAATAGAACTACATTAAGGCCTAATTTAGGGTATACTTTATACAGTAAAATGCACAAACCTTATGTATATAGCTTACTAAATTTTTCATAAATGTATATCTCCGTATAACTAAAAGTCTGATCAGGATCCAGAACATTTTCTTCACTCTAGAAAGTTCCTTCTTCCCCTCTCCAAGTCCTCCAGACATGACTGTCGATCTGGTTCCTGTCACTGTACATTAGTTTTATGTGTTTAGAACTTCATGTCAGTGGAATGGCTGGCTGCGTAAATGCTGCCTTCTTCTGCATGGTCTCATGGTTTTGAGATCCAACCTGTTGTATTAGCAGTCTGCCCCCGCCCCCACACTTATTGATATATAATTAACATATAACATTGTGTAAGTTTAAGCTGTACAATATAATGATTTGATACATGTATATATGTAAAATGTATACTATAATAAGATCAGTGAACACATCCTTCACCTACATAATTACCATTTGTTGTGGTAGTGAGAACATTGAAGCTCTACTCTCATAGCAACTTTCAAATACAACAATATTGTTAAATTAGTAACATTGCTGTCCATTAGGCTCCTGGAACTTATTCATCTTACAACTGAAAGTGTGTACCCTTTGACCAACATTTCCCCATTTCCCCCAAACTCCAGCCCCTGGCACCCACCATGCTACAATCTGTTTCTATGTATTCAACTTTTTAAAAGATTCCACATATAAGTGAGGCCATGAAACATTTGTCTTTCTCTGGCTCATTTCACTTAGTATGATGCTCACCAGGTCCATCCATGTTGTCACAAATGACAGGATTTCCTTCTTTTTTTATGGCTGAATAATACCCCACTCTGTAGCACATTTTCTTTATCCATTCATCTGCCGATGGACACTTAAGTTATTTCCATGTCTTGCCTACCGTGAATAATGCTGCAGTGAACATAGGGGTGTCTTTTTCTGCTGTTGTTAATCCTCACCCGAGAATATTTTTGCATTGATTTTTAGAGAGAGTGAAAGGGAGGGAGAGAGAGAGAAACATCAATGTGAGAGAGACACATCAATTAGTTGCCTACTGCACGCAGGATCGAACCTACAACCTAGTACATGCCCTTGACCGGGAATTGAACCCAAGACCCTTGAGTGCATGGGCCCCCCTCTAACCACTGGGAAACATTGGCCAGGACCATAGGGGTGTCTTAAAAAAATCACTGCATAGTATACTATTGTATGAATGTATAGTAGTTTTTGAAACCTGATCCTCTGAACAAATGATTTCTGAGTTCCAGCCACCTTGGTCTTTCCCTTCTCCCAAGGGCCAGCTCTTTCCAGAATGGGGTTTTGGACACACTGTTCCCTCTGCCTGGTCTTCCTTTTCCCTCCTCTTGGCCTGGCTACTCTCCTCTCACACACAGTCTCCCTGTGTAGGGTCAGGGATGTGCACACCACCCCCGTCCCACCAGTGCCCAGTGCCCAGCACAGTGCCTGGCACAAAGTGAGCATGCAGTTTGTTGAGTGGACACAGAAGTGGCAGGGGGCTCAAGAGGGCATGTTTCATCTGGGAGCTCAACTAACTGCGCTGAAGGAAAACAGCCCCGTGATTATGTTACTTCCCCATATCTTTCTCCTGGGAAACAGGCTCAGAGATGGAGAGTGGCTTGCCCACAGCCAGGCAGGGACAGAGCTGGACTGGAACCCAGGTCTGCCTGGCTGCAGCGCCTGCCTGTAATGGTGGTGGGAGTGATGTAAGAGCCCGAGGGCAGGCTCTGGTGGGGGGTTGGCTGTCCTAGAGCAGAGAGGGGGAGTGGGGTCTAGTGCTCCCAGAATCCAAGCCCAGTGGAAGCGGCCAAGGCAGCTCTCAACTCAATACAACACGCCCACTTGGGGCCATGGCATGGTGGCCATGAGAGGAGGTGAGCTCCCCATCACTGGAAGTGTGCAAGCTGTGGCAGAACAGCCACTTGGAAGGGGGTGCTTTAGAGAGAATGTGTGCACTGGAAAGGGGCTCAGGGGTCTGGGTGGTGGGAAGGGGTTGATCTCTCGGATCCCCAAGTTCTTTCTGGGGGGGGGAGGCTATGAGCCTCTGACACAAGGGGCTGTTCTTGGGCTGGTCCCTTGACTAGAACAGAGCAGTGAAGGAATTTTGTACTCTGCAAAGCCATGTGCAGCACGGAGGGATGACTAGGAAGTTGAGGAGGGGCTGGACACATTCGCAGCAAAGAGCCACCCTCAGTGTGGGCCCTCCAGGTGGCTCTGAAGCTGTGCACTCTGTGTGTGTGTGTGTGAGGGGGGGGTCGTCTCCATATTGCTGATGAAGTGGGGCTCAGAGAGGAATGGCTTGGTCAATGTGATGCAGCTAGGGACAAGTGAGGACTTGATTTTAACTCCATCAATTTCTGAACACATAGCGGGTGCACATAGCAAAGACAGGAAGTAAGATTTTTGTTCCAAATTTTAAAAACCACACACCTTAGACAGTGGTTACAAAGCAAGGCTGATATGCATCTGAATCACTTCCTCATGCATGGCTCTCTATTTCTTGCCTGACTACATTACTTGATTAAAACCTTTACTAATTGAGCTGGGTTCTACTGTTATTCCCATTCTACAGATGAAAACATTGAGGCTCAGAGAGATGAGCTGCCTTGTCCATGGCCGCTAGTTGGTACGTAATGGGGAGGGGATTAGGACCCAGGTTATCTAAATCCACATCCTGGCCTCTTAGCTCCACTTTCTGGCTGGCCACTTGCCACTCCCTGCAGTGACCCTGGGCCTGGGCCTGAGCTTCTTAGATTCGATCTGGCCGGCAGACAGATGCCCTTTTAGATTGTGTGTGTGTGTGTGTGTGTGTGTGTGTGTGTGTGTGTGTGGTGGGGGCACCATCTGTCCACACCTGATGGCTCATCCAGATGCTGTCCAAAGGTCTGTGCAGGCCGGGACACACCCTCGGGGGCCAGAGCAATGACTCAGAGCTATTGGCCCCGGCAGTCAGCACTGGGGGAGGAGAGGAGAGCAGGGAGTGGACAGAGACACAGGCTGACTCCCTTGCTCTGGGACAGACCTGGAGCCTGGAGTGGAGTCACCTTCCTGTCCTGCTACCAGTTAGGCCACCAGCCACCCACCCACTCCACACACTAATACTTTCCTGGACTTTACTCTGGGTTGGGCACTGTGTCCGTGACTTCATTTCATCCTCACCACCAACTTCTGAGGTAGGTTTACCCACAATGTCCAGATTGTGGCAACAGGGAGGTTCTGTAACTTGTCCCACCACCACTGAAGGCAGGCCCTGATCCCTGCGCTGCTTTCTGAACAACTGCCTTGTAACAGTCATATCTGGTGCCGCCCACCTCTGCAGCATCCTCTCCTTGGAGACACATAGAAGACACCTCAGGCATCAGAGCTCAGAATTGCCCCACAGCTCCCAGATCCTGGTGTGTTTTTGCTCTCTCTCTCTCTTTTTTAATGGATGGACTGAATGGATCCCATTTCTCTTTCCTGCCTATTGGAAAGCTTGGAATTCGATTCATGGCCCACCTCTGACAATTACCCAAAACTTAAGGGCAAATATTTAAATATTGTGAGAATTCTATTCAGGCCTAGGTTTGCCTCATTTTTTTTCACTCGTTTTGCTTTCATCCAGGTTTCTTCACATTTTGCAAAGCTTTAGCATTTTATTTTTATTTTAAAATTTTTTATTGATTTCAGAGAGGAAGGGAGAGGGAGAGATAGAAACTTCCATGATGAGAGAGAATCATTGATCGGCTGCCTCCTGCACACCCCACACTGGGGACGGAGGCTGCAACCTGGGAACGTGCCTTGACCAGGTTCACAGGTGGATGCTCAACCACCGAGCCACCCCGCTGGGCAAGCTTGTAGTATTTTATAAAATTTGTTTTTATTGTGTAAAATACACATAACACAACATTTACTATCTTACCCATTTCAAGTGTACAGTTAGGGGACATTAAGTACTTTCACACTGTTGTGCAACCATCACCACCATCCATCTTCAGAACTCATCTCATCTTGCAAAACTGAAGCTGTGCCCATGAAGCAATAACTCCCCATTGCCTCCCCTCCGCTCCTGGCAACCACCACTTCCGTCTGTAAATTTGACTACTCTAGCTACTCACAGAAGGAGACTCACACCGTCTTTTTTTGTGACTGGCTTATTTCACTTAGCGTAATGCCCACAGGTGTAGCCATGTTGAAGTATGTGTCAGAATTTCCTGCCTTTTTAAGGTTGAATAATATTCTATTTTTTTCTATATACCACATTTTGTTAATGCATTTTCTGTTGATGGACACTTGGGTTGCTTCCACATGTCAGCTGTTGTGAATAATCCTGCTGTGAACATGGATGCACATGCCTGTATGATTTGATAATCTGTTTTAAGTTCAGGAGGTTGGGGAACAAAGATCCCTGTTGAATTTAGTGCCTGGCATATAGTAAGTACCTGCTATGTATCTACTGAGTGTGAGGCAGGCGTGGCTCCTCCCAGGAGGAGAGGGTCGCTCAGGATTATGGCGAGAATCTGCGAAGGCTACAGATTCAGTGTCCTGGTGGGTTCCCTGCTACATGCCAGGCCCTACACCTGGAATGGTATCTCCATGATCTGGTTTTATCCTCATAAGAATCCTATGATGTACGTTCAGTGGGGCGTTGACTTACGAGTGTCCCGACTAACAAGTTTTTTGAGATACCAGCTGTCTCTCCTCCGATTTTTTGCATTGAGTTGACAGAGTAATTTGAGTTAACGAGCTCCTTAATGAGCTCGGTCTCTGAACGAATTAAACCTGTAAGTCAAGGCCCCACTGTACTATTATTTCCTCCAAGTTACAGATATGAATGTCTGATATGCTACAGGGAGAGGTAGAAGCAGGCCCCCAGGGATGGTCATACCCTCTGAGGGCCTCAGCAACAACACCCGAGCTCAGGGCTGGCCTCATCCCTCTGTGAAAACCTCCTGTTTGATTATTACACTATTTTACTAGTTCCCTCTCCTGACCTCTCCTTCTCTGGCCTTCTCCACAGGTCTGTCCCTGAGGCCTCTTTGTTGGGGAGCGGACCAAGTTCATCGATGTTGCCCTGGATGTCTTACTCCTGCCTGCCCCAGGGCTGGGCCTGGCTCCCAGGTGCTCTGGGCCCGGGCTCTGCCAGGCCCTCTCTCCTGTGGCCTGGATCTCATCCACGGAGCCCTGGGGCCTATCCTCCCAGGAGTCTTCCCCATCCTGGAGGTGTGGTCTCTGGCAGGGTTAATGATTGCTCAGGGGAGGCGGAGATGGTGCCAAAGTCTGTGAGCCGCACACTGAAAGCCCCAGAAAGTGCCCACCTGTGCCTGCCGGTGTCTGTCCGCCGCTTCCGCAGCCCCTTCTGGGGCACAGGTAGGGACCACGTAGCTTCGCTGAAGCAGGGCATGGGGTCTCCTGCCTGGTATAGGGACCCAGTAGGGTCTTCGGGACCAAGGCGAGCTTTGGGGGTACCACCACAGCTGGGTGGGAGCTCTGGGTGCAAGGAGAGAGCATGGGCGCTGGGTTGGGCAACTCTGGAGTGAGTCCCAGCCTGGCCACCGGGCCTCAGTTTCCTCTGCAGTGTGGGGCTAACAATGCCGCTCCCCAGGGCTCCGAGGTCTCCCGTCCGTCCTTCCCTAACAAGGCCTTGGGTCATTTGGACCCACTGAGGATTTTTACAGGATGGGAGGGAGGCAGGTCCCCCCGGAACATGAGTTAAGCTGCCTGGGCTCCTTACACAGGAAGCTCCAGGGGGCGAGGTCACGGTGGCTGAGCCTGGGGCCCCGGAGCTTGAGGAGAAAGAGCTGGGCTCTGATGGTCTTTTTGGGTTCAAATCCTAGCTCCGTCCTGACTGTGGGTGGGCTCTGGAACTCTTCTGGGCCTCAGTTTCCTCATCTGTAGAATGGGGATGGTGATCATGTGGGAGGAAGGTGGAGAGCCCGGAAGCAGAATTGGGCCTGTGGTCAGTGACCGGCTCCAGTGCCTCCTCTGCCAGCAGGAGGAAGTGTCTGGCTAGGACTACGGGCTGGCTGGGCCCCAGCTCTGCCTCCTTCCCAGGCCCTGACACATGTCTTCGCCCTGGTGTCCCAGGTGGAGACTCCGCTAAGAGCCGGGCCAGGCCTGGGCCTCTGCCCCGAGGCAGGGTCTGTTGGGTTGGTCCCCCGGCACGAAGCAGGGGCTCAAGGCACATTGGGAGCTGACAGATGGAAACAGGTGTGACCAATGTGTGGACTCTGTGGTTCTTATCCTCACGTCACTTCTCAGCAGGGAAACAGGCCCAGGGAGATAGGGTAAGGGCTCGCCTGGGGTGGCGCAGTAATCAGAACCCAGGACCCTTTGACTCCATATCTGTCTGCCAGTGAAGCAGCCTGGGGGGTGGGCACTGGAGGGGGCCCCTGGTCTAGCCCTGTGCCCTTACTCTGGGCATCACTCTCTGAGCTTTGCTGGGCCTCAGTTTCCACACTTGGGCCTTGGAATGGCCTTTCCTGGAGCTAGGGACCAACTGTGGGAAGGAAGTACATGAGGAAGTGGAAGTAAAGTGTGTTGTGAGCGAGAGGTGTCAGTGGCGGTGAAGGCTGGGCCTGCTGCTGCAGACCTGCGAGTGAGGAGGGCCGCCTCCCTCTCTGGCCTTTCTGAAGGCCCTGGGAAGGCCTGTGGTCCCCTTTCCCTGTGCCTCCACATTCTAGGAAGTCTTGGAGCCGTGGCTGTTGAGAGCTGTTCTGATGCCTCCTACCACAGAGGCTGAGGAGCAGAAGTGGGTGTGTCCGGCCAAGCCAGGGCTGGCATGTCTCATGGGGTGGGATCCAGGAGCCGCCCTAATTCACCTCGGTGTCCTTTCTGGTCCTTCTCCAAGCACTTTTTGAGAGTAGGGAAAGGGGGTGGGGAGGAAGCTGTAATTTCTAGAATGTAGATAGTCCCATTTTCCAGAAGGTAAACTGAGAGGCAGAGGAGGAAACAAGAGCTGCTGGGTGTGGCTGTGTAGTGACTGGGGGCTGGAGTAAGACCATGTCTCGCGCCCATGCCTGGTGCTGCCCAGCACAGCGAGGCCTGGGAATGCACTGGCCTGGGCACTGTCAAGAGCAACTCCATTGTCAACGTAAGAAACGTCCAAATCTGTAAAGAATTTTCATGAGTTTATTTGAGCTAAACTGACTACAATTGCCAGGAAGCAAAATCTCAATTGATTGAGAAAATGCTTCAGAAAATGGCAGTTTTACCACCTACTTTATACATCAGAGTAGAAGGGGAGGGCGTAAGGGGGTTACATGAAATCTCCTGTGATAGATTAGGGAGGTGGGGGAAAGCAATGCAGGAAACCGCTGAGATTGGATGAAGAGTAAAATGGAGAGACATATACTTATTTTACATCAGACCTGCGAGTGAGGAGGGCCGCAGTGAGGTGGGCACAGGATGGTTAACAATGAACATTTAAGCACATAAAGATGGCATGAGATGGTTAGCAGTGAACATGTACGCACATAGAGACGGCATGAGATGGTTAACAGAGAACAGTTACGCCCATAGAGACGGCATGAGATGGTTAATAGAGAACAGTTACGCACATCGAGACGGCATGAGATGGTTAACAGAGAACAGTTACGCCCATAGAGACGGCATGAGATGGTTAATAGAGAACAGTTACGCACATCGAGACGGCATGAGATGGTTAACAGAGAACAGTTACGCCCATAGAGACGGCATGAGATGGTTAATAGAGAACAGTTACGCACATCGAGACGGCATGAGATGGTTAACAGAGAACAGTTACGCCCATAGAGACGGCATGAGATGGTTAATAGAGAACAGTTACGCACATCGAGACGGCATGAGATGGTTAACAGAGAACAGTTACGCCCATAGAGACGGCATGAGATGGTTAATAGAGAACAGTTACGCACATCGAGACGGCATGAGATGGTTAACAGAGAACAGTTACGCCCATAGAGACGGCATGAGATGGTTAATAGAGAACAGTTACGCACATCGAGACGGCATGAGATGGTTAACAGAGAACAGTTACGCCCATAGAGACGGCATGAGATGGTTAATAGAGAACAGTTACGCACATCGAGACGGCATGAGATGGTTAACAGAGAACAGTTACGCCCATAGAGACGGCATGAGATGGTTAATAGAGAACAGTTACGCACATCGAGACGGCATGAGATGGTTAACAGAGAACAGTTACGCCCATAGAGACGGCATGAGATGGTTAATAGAGAACAGTTACGCACATCGAGACGGCATGAGATGGTTAACAGAGAACAGTTACGCCCATAGAGACGGCATGAGATGGTTAATAGAGAACAGTTACGCACATCGAGACGGCATGAGATGGTTAACAGAGAACAGTTACGCCCATAGAGACGGCATGAGATGGTTAATAGAGAACAGTTACGCACATCGAGACGGCATGAGATGGTTAACAGAGAACAGTTACGCCCATAGAGACGGCATGAGATGGTTAATAGAGAACAGTTACGCACATCGAGACGGCATGAGATGGTTAACAGAGAACAGTTACGCCCATAGAGACGGCATGAGATGGTTAATAGAGAACAGTTACGCACATCGAGACGGCATGAGATGGTTAACAGAGAACAGTTACGCCCATAGAGACGGCATGAGATGGTTAATAGAGAACAGTTACGCACATCGAGACGGCATGAGATGGTTAACAGAGAACAGTTACGCCCATAGAGACGGCATGAGATGGTTAATAGAGAACAGTTACGCACATCGAGACGGCATGAGATGGTTAACAGAGAACAGTTACGCCCATAGAGACGGCATGAGATGGTTAATAGAGAACAGTTACGCACATCGAGACGGCATGAGATGGTTAACAGAGAACAGTTACGCACATAGAGATGGCATGAGATGGTTAACAGTGAACATGTACGCACATAGAGACGGCATGAGATGGTTAATAGAGAACAGTTACGCACATAGAGACGGCATGAGATGGTCTACAGAAGAGCAAGATGAGGGTTGTGTGGTCTGTGCTCTGGTGAGTGACTGTGCCCTGAGGGGTCTGAGAAAGGGGAGTTCTCTGACATTCCAAAGGTTATATTATTGTAGTTCAAAAAGACAATAGACAGGCTCAGTTAAGGTAAAGATCGACCTTTGTCAAGGAAGATACCCACCTAGGACATGACTACCCTCCATGACTCGCTTTAGGAGATTTTAATTTCAGACCGTCCTACGTGGTTACTTTAGGTCTCTGAGTGAATAAGGCCAGGCCTCTCCTGAGCTTGTCAGGTTTACTATGTGGCCCCTTTTTCGTCCACATCATTCACTTCTTGTTCATTTGCACCTGGTCTGTCCACTGCTCCTGCTGGTGTACCAGGGTCTTAGGGGCCAGAGGAGAGTCGCCAATGCCTGAACCTGGCACCATGCCTGCCCTGCCCTTAGAGGGTAGAAAGACTCTGCAGGTACCACAAGGCAGGGACGGTGTCCCGGGCAGAGGGACACATATGCCGATGCCTGGAGGAAGGACAACATGGGGTGTGGACTGAGACAGGAGCATTCGGTGCCACCGGCCAGATGGCTTGTGTGGGAAGAGAGACCCCGGGCCTGTGAGGACCCAGCCTGCCAGGACCAAAGGCAGGAATCGGTCTGCAGCGGGTGGGAGCCGTGGTGGAGGTTTGAGCCTGGGGGTGGTTGTGCCCAGTGGGGAGGGGACACTCACTGGTGGGGCAGGTTCCTGCTGTGCCTTCCCAGCTCACACAGACTCTGCAGTTTTCTCAGATGACTAAATCCAGAGGATGACGCTCTGAATCGTAGAACTTTGGCCTCATTATGATCAAATGAGCGTGTGTTTGTAAGTCTCTCTGAGAAAGGGGAAGTTGTGTGAAACCCAGGGCCGACCTGGGCAGTGCAGGAAGGAAGAGCAAGAAAGAACACTGGACTGGGAGTCAGAGGCTGGCGTCCCAGCCTGGGTCCCAGCTGGTTTGGGGGCTTTGCTGACGGAGGCTGCTCTCCCTGACCTCATCCCAAGGGTCTCCCCAGGCCTGGGTGAAGCCAAGAGGTCGATGAGGAAGAGAAAACCAGAAGCTTCAAAAGAGCAGCTCAGACTCCTGCTCTGGGTTCTGATCCCATTACTGACTGGGCCATGTCCCTTCCCCTCCGGGGTCACGATATGCTGAGGACTAAATGGTATGGGACAAAGTGCCATCCGCAGCTGTGGCCAGGCCAGCTCCCTGCCCCTTGGGGCTGGGTCCCAGGGCAGGAGTCTCCTGTCTTCCCGACAGCACTGCGGTGAACTTTGTCATGGTGAGGAGCACACCTTGCATACCTGCGGCTGCACTTTGTAACTAATTGTCCTGTGGCTGCTGACTCACCTCTCAGTGAGGGGACCAAAGAGGACAAAAGAGGTGGGGGGTTAGGTCCGAGACCACACCACAAGGGGATGCCAGGACAGGCTGCATCCAGCCAGGGTTCAAGTGCCCTGGATCTTGCTTGCACGGTGGACGCCAGCACCTACCACCATCACCAATGCCCAACTCCATCGCATCTCCACTGTCAGCCCACCAGCACCATCCTCTCCACCCCACGGCCAACACCACCAGCTCCATCTGCCTCTCTACCCTTGTCATCACACACATTCTGAGGTGTCCGCTTACCTCGTCACCCCCACCAGCACCACTTCCATCCCCACCCCAAACTGAACTGTTGTCCGTGTCCCCAGCCCTGCCTCCGGGAGAGCTCGAGGTCAGCCTCAGTCACTATACGTGACCCCGACTCCCTTACGCCAGCAGCGCCCACAGCATGGTCTCTGTCTCACTGAGGACTGTGGCTCAGCATACGTGATTCTGAGGACTGAGGACTTATTGATTCCTCCTGAGAAGCTGGGTCCAGCATTTTCCAACCGGGCTGAGTGTAGCCTACTGACTAGCACGTGGGCTGTCTGCAGCTATCATCTCTGGGGACCTTGGCACGCCAG
>NW_005357764.1:2388957-2403426 GCF_000412655.1 Myotis brandtii | reverse complement strand
ATATTTATTGATTTCAGGAAAGGAGAGAGAGAGAGAAATATCAGTGATGAGAGAGAATCATTGATCGGCAGTCTCTTGCAAGCGCCCCAACCGAGGATCAAGCCTGAAACCCGGGCATGTGCCCTGACCTGGAATTGAACCCTGACTTCCTGGTTCATAGGTAGACACTCAACCACTGAGCCACGCAGGGTGGGCAAGTCAGCAGTTTTTGCAGCCACTCCCCAGGGGCACTGGTTAGAGTCCCACTGCAGAAATACAGTCCTTGGCGTCACCCACGCACAGCCCACCCTGTTCCTGAGCTCTGGAGTCAGTCTCAGAGCACCAGCATGGTGATAGGCACAGAAGAGAGACCAGAGCAGTTTCCATGGGGAGAAAGCGAAGATGACCCTGCAGGATGCAGAAGGAAGGGATTTGCATTTGCTGAGCACCTACTGTGTGTCAGGCACTGAGCAGGACGTGCTGTGCTGTGCTTTAGTGGGCATGTAGCTGTGTCCCCCTCACTCCATTCTCCCTCCCCCATTACCTGTTAGAGTCATCCTTCCCATCTTACAGATGAAGAAACAGGACAGAGAAGGGCAGGCAATGACCAGCGGGCTCGAGCACTTCAAACAGGGAGAATGGTGCCGTGGTTGAGGGAATGAATTCTGTGTCCAAAGGACCTGTGTTCAGAGCATGGTCTTGTCATTGATTCTCTGTGGGGCCTCAGGCAAGCCCCTGTTCTCTCAGCCTTGGTTTCTTAGCAGCCACCTCATAGTTGTAGGAATAGTGAGATTATGCTTCTAATGTGCTTAGATCAGTGCCTGCTACACAGTGGGCTCTGAACTCTGAGGTCAGGTTCAAGGTCAGTCCTAGGCTGGGGCTCTGGACCAGGCTCAGCTACCCTGCTCACCCTTTTGGTTCTCTCTGACTCCCCCTTACCCTGGAACACCTGGGAAGTGGGCGGAGAGTGATGTGACCTGGGGGAGAAGCGCTGAATGGTGATGCTGGGTGCACCTGGGTCAGAGCACACCGATGGGGGTCTGCTTGAGGAGGAAGGCCTGGGTACAGGTGCCCCTTCCATGATGCCTCTTCCTCCAGCTCCCTCCAGACGTGATGGCGTGGCCATGGCTGTCCTGCCTGCTGCTTCCTGCCCTTGTCGTGTCTGGTAGGTGCCTCCCCTCCCCTCCCAGAACAGCACTAACCTGGGGACCCTCGGCAGAGCCCTCCAGCAAGGAGGGGGTCCCTCAGCAGTACACACCCAGCTTCTATGACCAGCCCTCTGGTCGGCTGCCCTGGGGAAGTCTGGGGAGGACTCCAGACTCAGGCGGGTGAGCTGGACGGAAGATTGGCCAGTGGGAATGGCGTGGGCTCCCATGGGGCCAGATAGGGGTTCGGGCTTCGCAGGGGTGCTCAGATATTCCCGTGCTCTGTGTCCCTACAGCGACAGCCAATGTGGCTCCTAAGTTCCTGTCCAACATGAGCCTGCCAGTGACCCTGCCAGAGGACCTGCCTGTGGGTGAGTAACCGCCTCCTGTGTCCAGCCTGGGCCAAGTCTTTACCCCCAAGAGGATCCCAGGGGCTCCCATGGGGGCGTGCTCCTCATCCTGCAGCACCAGGACCTGTCACAGGCAAAGGTGATCTGAAGAGAGTTTGTTCCAGAAGTTTGTTTTGGCCTCTTCAGCACTTGGGTCAAGAGCCCTCACATAGCATCAGATAACCCAGACTCACACAATGGTCCTGCTGTTTTCCACCTCTTTTCATCTTCCTGGTTCCCCCAGTGGCCAATCTCCCTCCTTCTCCCTGGCCAACGCCAGTCTTTACTGGAGGTTTGGGGAGAAGGGAGGAGATGACAGCACTTGGCAGGAAGCCAGTGCTCACTGTCATCAAGGGAATGTCCACTCTGGTCAGGTTCCCTGACCCCTGCCTGCCTCCTCCCCTCCCCAGGCCCAGATGCCTGTATACTCTCCCTCTGCAGCCTCCGGGGAAGCTAGTTACTTTATTGTTCAGAGCAACACACTTCCCTCCTTTTCAGCCAGACTAAATGAGGGTCTTTTGCTCTTTTCTTTCTTTAAATAAATATTTTTATTGATTTCAGAGAGGAAGGGAGAGGGAGAGAGAGATAGAAACATCAACGATAAGAGAAAACCATTGACTGGCTGCCTTCTTTTTTCTTTTTGTTTTTCCGGTTGGGTGTTTTTTGCTTCTTCGTATTTCAAATCTTTGACTTGATTCTTGCGATCCTCTAGTCTGCTGTTAGAACTCTGTATAATAGTCTTTATTTCAGTCAGTGTATGCTTAATTTCTAGTTGGTCCTTTTTCATAACCTCAAGGGTCTCACTAGATTTCTTGAGGATCTCACTAAATTTATCGGTGGTTTCTAGAAAATTCTTTAAAAAACTTAGAAGTGTGGTTTTGAACTCTATATCCACTAGTTTTCTTTCCTCCATTTCTGTCATTTGTGACCTGTTTCTTTGTCTCCGCATTTTGGCTGCTTCCCTGTGTTGATAGAGTGGCTTTCTGTGCTAGGTGTCCTATAGGGCCCAGTGGCTCAGCCTCCCCAATTACCTGAGGTGGACACTCTTGGTGCACCCCTTTGTGAGCTTTGTGCACAGTCTTGTTGTAGTTAAGCCTTGATTGTTGTAGGTATCACTGGGAGAAATTGACCTCCAGGCCAATTGGCTGTGAGAATCAGCTGTGTCTACAGTGGGAGCACTTCTGTGCTGGAGACACCCTTCTGGGGCAAGACTTGCTTCAGTGGGGCTTTGGTGCTCACTGAGTCTGCCCCCTGAGTGTGTCCCTTATGGATCTGAGGAGTTGTAATCTGGATGGTCCCACTCTGACCACTGGGTACACTGGCTCTTCGATCTCTAAGGAGGTGCTAATTTAGCCTCTGCCTGAGGCTACCCAGCAGGAGCTATGGAGAGATATGCAGATGCCTTTGCAAAGGGCCAGGCCTTTCATATGCAAAAGCCTCTGCACACAGCTTGGGTGGGGCGGGGTCTCAGGGGATCAACAGGGCAGAGCAAACAGCTATGGCTGATCCTCAGTCCTACCCCAAGAGGCCCCGAGTCTCAGTGTCCCAGTAATCGCTGCAAGTACCTCTGAGAGAACACTGCCCTCGAGTTCAGAGTTCCGACCGATGCCAGACAGTCCAGTTTCTCCCCATATGAGTCTGGGAACCCAGAGACTCGCCCAGAACTGGAGTTCAGAGCAGTCGGGAGCTTGAAACTCCCTCCCGATTGAAAAAGACAACCGCGTCCTCTGTTGCCAGCCCTTTCCACGTGCGCCTTTGTACCTCTGCACTTCCACACCTCCTCTGAGTCTCAGTGTGCTTTTCTCTTTCCTTCTAGTTGTAGAATTTCCACTCAGCCAGCCTTCCTGTGGTTCTGGATGATGTCTGTTTTGTCTTTTAGTTGTATTTTTGAAGTGGTTGTGCGAGGCAGCAATTTCCGGTGTTTACTTATGCCGCCATCTTGGTTTCTCAAACATAGAATTCTTAATATACAAAGATGTACTCTGTGTTTTATTTTTGTAGCTCTTATTGATTTATTTCTTATACTTAATTTTTTTTCCAGGCAGACATTTTAAAAAGCATTTCCCCCCTGATACATCTTTCTATGCCCATGAACAAATGTATACAGATAAGGAGTTACACCCACCCACCACCCTCCTTAGGTATAAGGGCCGCATCTGCTTGCATTTTGACATTTCTTTTTTTTTAAAAAAAAATATTTTTATTGATTTCAGAGAGGAGGGGAGAGAGAAAGAGAGAGAGAGACATCAATGATGAGAGAGAATCATTGCTTGGTTGTCTCCTGCATGCCCCATGCTGGGGATGGAGCCCACAACCCAGGCATATGCCCTTGACCGGAATTGAACCCAGGACTCTTCAGTCTGCAGGCCGATGCTCTGTCCACTGAGCCAAACCGGCTAGGGCGGTATCAATATCTTTTTAGCAGAACATGGCCAGCTGCTCTTCCCGGAGAGGGGGCTTGATGGGGAGGGACTGTGACCAAGTTTTCCAAGGAGGTGTTGAAGGAGCTGAGACTGTTCATAAGAGAAAAGCAGACTTGGGCGCTGCCAGGCCTGTCCCTGAAGGGCTGCCGTGGGCAAGAGGAGGTGGGCTGGTTCTCTGAGACCCTCAGACAGGGCGCTGGGCCCCATGCCTGAATGCGACTGTTGTGGCATTTTTGCCTTTGTGGGTCCTTTTCTCCAGAAAAATATATTAAAATTACATTTTATGAATGTATTGGCATAAAGACAAATACCATGCAGACTGGGCCCGTGGGTGGGGGCTCTAGGGAAAGACATTTTGAGAAAAAGGAGGAAGCCCTTGCTAACGAACGGCTGTCTAACAATGGCAGAGGGGAGGCTGAGAAGAGCGGGGTTTCCGGGGGTAGGGGTGGGTTGAGCGAAGGTTGGATGTGATAGAGGAGGTGAGGCTGGGGGAGCCGCTGTGGGTTTGATGAATCTGTAAAATGTTTCTTTCAGGCTGGAGAGAAGATGACCTTGGGATTTTTAAGCCCCTCAATATTCCCAGCCCCATTCAGCCAGGGGTGTGCTCTCTGGGGGTGCAGCCCCTCACTTGAGCAGAGTGTTCCGGCAGATTCTGGGCAAGCTCTCAGGGTGAAGGGAAAACTTAGAAGGGGCCCAGGCACCTCCAGAGGGTCCTCAGTAGCCCCCACCCCAGAGTGCATCCAGCTGCTGCAGCTCGATACCTTACCTCCAACCGTCTTTGGCCTTCTCTCAAGGAATCCCAGGAGGGCAGGTCCTGGGGCCGGGCCAGGGGAAGGAGATGCCTGGGTATCAGCCCACTCTGCTGAGTCCAGTGCAGTTGTGGTCATTCCCCCACAGGAGAACAGGATGTTGTGATCAAAAGGCCTCTGAGCCCGGCTGGTGTGGTTCAGTGGGTTGGGCACCATCCCATGCACAAGGAAGTCGCCTGGTTTGATTCCCCGGTCAGGGCACATGCCGAGATTTCGGGCTTAGTAGGGGGCGTGCAGGAGGCAGCTGGTTCATGTTACTCTTTCATCGATGTTTCTATTGCTCTCTCCCTCTCCCTTCCTCTGTCTGAAATCAATACAAACATATTTAAAAAAAAGACCTCTGACTGGGTGCTGAGTAACAGCCACCAAACCTGGTGCCCCTGCCCACAGGGGCCGGAGCCTGGAGGGCTGGGGAGGGCCCATGTTTCTGGGCACAGAGAAGTCAGACCCCCGAGCCCAGCCTCTTGGGCAGCTTGGCCAGGCCAGTCGTGAAAGAGATGGCTGTGTACCCTGGACATTCCCTGCCCCGTCGCCAGGTGCTGAGGCCTTCTGGATGGCAGCCGAGGACGGTGACGGGGACCCTCTGACCTATGGGATTAGTGGCAGCTACGCCTACTTCTTCAAGGTCACCCCAGCCACTGGGGAAGTGAAGCTGGCCAGCGCTCTGGACTACGAGGTAAAGGGCAGTGGTCTGGAAGGCATGAGGGGGCAGGGAGACCAGGAGGGCCCGGGAGCCGGGGCCCGGGGATGGGTGCCCTGGTTGTGCTCTCTCCCCAAGTCGGGGCTTACCTTGGTCCCCTTCTCTCCTCCCGCTGCAGACACTCTTCTGGTTCGCAGTTAACATCTCCGTGAGCGATGGTCACAACAAACCAGTGAGTCGGCATGGGGTGTGGAGGGGCGGGAGGTCCAGGGGTCAGAGGTCAGGGGCTGGGGCACACTCCTGACTGTGCCCCCTGCCTCAAATAAGCAGAGAGAGCCCCAGTTAACAAAAAAGAAGCGAATGTTTATTTTTATCAAAATTATACTTGTCCACTTTTTGTTATACAATTTTACAAAGATCTTAAGATATATTATTCATTTATTTTAATTCTATAAAACATTGCTTATATTACAAATAGAACTAATTATATTACTAATTAATGTGCATAGTAATAAAAAAAATGCCAAATATCTCCCTACCCAACGCCTCTGAGATGATCACTTTCGATTTATTTGGCTAAATGTGGTGGTATCAATGCTCATATTTCTAAGTATCATAGTGTCTTGTGTCTGTGAAAGTTGAGGGTTTTGTTTTTAAAACATATTTCCCATTAAAAAAACCAATTTCAATGACTTGGGTATTTGTGAACACATTCGCTTTGTAAACATTTCAAAAACTGCAGATAAAGGTCAAGTCCCCTCAGGCAACTCTCCCAGCCCACCCCCACCTGAAGTGGCCACCGCCACTGTGTTCTTTCATATCCCCCCTAAGTGTTCACATACACATGTTCATCCACAGAAGAAAGGTTGTGGTTTTTAAAAAATATTTTTTTATTGATTTCAGAGAGGCAGGGAGAGGGACAGATAGAAACACCAATGATGAGAGAGAATCATTGATCGGCTGCCTCCTGCACAGAACCCACAACCCGGGCATGTGCCCTGACCTGGAATTGAACTGTGACCTCCTGGTTCATAGGTCAACACTCAACCACTGAGCCACTGCAGCTGGGCAGAAGATTGTAGTTTCTTGTGCATTTTCTGAAACCCATGTGGGATCCTACTGTGTACATATTGTCTTGAACTGCCCTGTCCACTCAGCTATCAGCTTTGGAGTTCATTCCATCCATGTCTGTGCTCGAGTCCTTGTCTCTTTACTGTCTCTATTCCAGCCTGGGGACCATACATGGTGCTTTAGCTGGTCTGTTCTGTGGACACTTAGGTTGCCCACAGCTTTACATGATGTCAAGCAAAGCTAAAATGAACATTCTTGTAATAGGACAGGCACATTTTAGATGTTTAAAAAGTGACCTAATGATGTCTGCAGTCTATATTCAAATGGCTCCATAAACGTGGAGAAAGAAACCAAACAGCGGGCAAGCCTGGATGAAGGGTACGGGGAGTTCTTTGTACTATACTTGCAACTTTTCTGGCATTTGAAATTGTATCAAATAAAAGGTTACCCCCAACATTGCCTAATTGTCTACCTGAGAAACTATGTCAACTTGCTCTCTTGCCCAGATGCTCCTCACTGTGCTTTCTCAGGAGCCCACATTTTCCAGGCTTACCTGGGCTTTCTCCCCACAGGTGCTGAAGGAATTTCAGGTGATCGTGGAGGACAGAAATGACAATGCACCTGTTTTCCAGAACACCGATTTCTCCACAGACATCAGCGAGGTAACACCTGTCTTAATGGTCTGTGTGGGTGGGGGGGGGGAGGGGAGGTGCAGGTCAGGTATCCTAGAAGCTCTTCTCAGAGTGGGAAGGACCAGAGACAGCTAACGGATCCAGGATTGGGAAAAGCACTTGCTAGAAGGGGTGGTTGTAGGAACCAAATCCAGGGGATGCAACCCCATGAACAATAGGTACAGCAACATTTGGCAATCAATCAGACTGGATTGGAACTCTTTTAATTATAAAAAGAAATAAAGGAGTTGATTTTTTTGTGTATCTGAAAAATGTAGAGGTATACCTAGATTCAGGCATGTCTGGATCCAGGTTATTCAAACGATGCCATCAAGAAGAGATTTCTGCCGAAACCGGTTTGGCTCAGTGGATAGAGCGTCGGCCTGCGGACTGAAAGGTCCTAGGTTCGATTCTGGTCAAGGGCATGTACCTGGGTTGCGGGCACGTCCCCAGTGGGGGGTGTGCAGGAGGCGGCTGATCGATGTTTCTCTCTCATCGATGTTTCTAACTCTCTATCTCTCTCCCTTCCTCTCTGTGGAAAATCAATAAAATATATTAAAAAAAAAAAAAAAGAAGAGATTTCTCTCCACCTCTCAGCTCTGCTGCTCTGTTGCCTCCATCTTGGGGCAGGAGTGCAGTTCTCCCTTGTGGTGATAAAAGTGTCCCCAGTCACTCCAGGCTCGCATCCCACCAGCTTTGCTACTTCAACACAGACTGTCTCTTTCTTGGTGATCCCAACCAAAACCCCAGGGCTGCCTCTCATTGGCCCATTTTGGGTCATGCGGTGATGAAATGCTGTGATTGGCTAGATCTGCATCATAGGCTTTCCCCTCTAGTAAGGGGAGGCAGCCTCACTTGAACTGTATAGGTGGGGAGAGATTCCCCAGGTGTCCCTAAGCAGCAAACAACGCCATTACCACATGGCTTTGAAGATCCATGAGGTTAGGTCTCCACGCAACATCAAACATGAGGCTGGTGAGGTCCAGACAAGATCTGATGGAGCACCTGCTAGTCCCAGGCACCGTCCTAGGTGCTGAGGATATCTGGTGAACAAGACAGCCCTGGTTGCCCACCCTTAGTAGCTCACATTCTAGTCGAGAGCACAGACACTAATCAAGGAAACATTAAATGAGCATGATTTCAGATGGTGTGAATCTTCATGGAGCTCATAAAACAGGACAAAACCAGAGAGAGGATGACTGGGGGCGGGGGGGGGGGGGGGGGCGGTGTTTTAGGTTAAGCAGTCACAAAGGCTTCTCTGAATAAGTGACATCTGAGCAGAGACCTAGAAGGCAAGAGGAAGCTGGCTATAGAATGCTCCAGAAAAAAAGATGTTCCAGGCAGGGGAACAGTAGATGCAAGGGCTCTGAGGTGGGGGTGAGCATGGAATGTTCTAGGTATAGCCAGGAAGCCAGTGTGGATGGAGGTTGGAGAGTGAAGGGGAGGTGAGGTCAGAGAGGTGGGCAGTGGCCCGACTGTGGAGGGCTGTGGAGGCAGCATGGACCTTATATTCTGAGTGGAATGGGGAACCGATGTAGTCTGATTTTCAAGAACCTGGCCACCATGTGGAAATAGTGAGGGTGTGGACAAGAATTGCAGGGCCAGGTTCCAGGCAGCAAAGGCCTCCTAGAAGAACCTTCCGGCTCTGCAGGGTGCTGCCTGTGACATACTACAGCTGTGGGCTACAGAGAGCCCACAGGGATGTCTGTCAGGGGAGTGACACATCCTGGGTTCTGGAGTCATCACTGCAAATCAGAGGCCAGCTCAAGTGGTGGGAAGGCTGCGTGGGGAGAGGCGTTGAGGGGGACTTGTTCCTGCTCCTCTAGCTGCCTCCAGAGGCCCATGAGTTGGGAAGGAAAAGGGAACATTTGTGGAACGTTGGGTTTCAGGCCCTGGAAGGTGTGTCATCATCTCAGTGGGACAGTTGGGGACACTGAAGGTCAGGGCGGGGGTGTGACGCACTCAGGCGTGAAGCGGGTGGATTGGAGCTCATAGGTGATGAGTCTCTTGTTACAGACCCTGCCAGTTGGCTCTCTGGTGTTCTCAGTGCTGGCCACGGACAAAGACACGGGGCCTGCGGGTGTTGTGCAATACTTCATAAAGGAGGTGAGTGTGGGCCCCACCACCCCTCATGACCACTAGGGGCAGCATCTCCCACACAGCCAGCAGGGACCTTGAGGGCTGGGTAAGGATGGTGGCTGTGCAGTGGTCCAGCTCCAGTCCTCAAGCCTCTGGTGGCCCCTCTGAACCTCACTTGGCCCAGAAGCATAAGTAGGGTACCTGCTGTAGACAGAACCCTTCTTCCCACCCTCTTGCCCTGGACACTGAGTCCGTGTCACACCATCTGGTAGAAGAAATCAAGGCTCAGAGAGGTACAGGTTCTTGTCCAAGATCACACAGACATAGGAGTGTGACCCGGTTCTCATGAGGACAGACTTGCTAGCTGTAGCTCCTGTCTATGAGCGCCCACTACCTGCCTGGCACATACCTTAGCTTGCTTGACCCTCCTTTCAACCCACAGAGGCATATATCTGAGCCCACTGGCCAGAGGAAACCGAGGCTCAGAAACTGAGCTTCAGAGAGGTTACGTGACCTGGTGAGGGTTGCAGGGCTGGTCAATGGCAGATGTGGGATTCCCCTGCAGTCTCTCAGAGCAGGTGTCAGGGGCAGGGCCATCGGGGAGTGTGGCCTGACTGTGCTCTGCCTCAGGTCATCCCGAGCACTGAGGACAGCGAGTACCTCTTCAGAATCCTGTCTAACGGCTCCATCATTCTCAATGGCAGCCTCAGCTACAACAACAAGAGTGCCTTCTACCAGCTGAAGCTGATGGCCTGTGTGAGTGGGGGTGCAGGCACAGCTGGGGCCGGGGCACTGGGACTGCTGGCCCCGCTCACGGAGGCCCGTCTCCCCGCAGGACTCAGGCGGCATGTACCACAACAAATTCATCATCCAGTGTTCCTCACCTGTCTTCCTGTCCATCTCTGTGATTGACCAGCCGGACCTGGACCCCCAGTTTGTCAGGGAGTTCTACTCGGCCTCCGTGGCTGAGGACGCACCCCAGGTGTGCCTGGGACCTGGGGTGGGGCCTAGGTGGAGATGAGCGATGGAGAAAGGGTCTGGACCACTGACCATGCCTCCTTGCAGGGAACCTCAGTGCTGAAGGTAGAGGCTGTGGATAGAGACAAAGGCATCAATGACCGGGTGAACTACACCATCTCCAGTGAGAACAAGGGTGGCCCCAGGCTGGGGAAGGGGTCAGAGAAGGGGTAGAGGCTCGTCAAAGCCACTGAAAGCAGCTGCTCCTGCTGCCTCTTGCCAGACTCCACAAGGCCTGGCTGGTTTAACATCGGGCCAGATGGGGTGATCAAGGTCAGCGGTTCCCTGGACCGTGAGCAGCTGTTGGAGGAGGATGAGGAGGTGCAAGTACAGATCACGGTGAGTGAGGGGTCCATCACACCCTTTCCATCCCCCTCTCTAACCTCTGACCTTTTATCTCAGCTCTTCCTGAGCACTGGTTCTCTGACCTTTGACCTCTGGCCTCTGCTCTGCTCTCAGGCCACAGAGGTGAACCTCAACATCTATGGGCAGGAGGCCAAGGTGAGCATATGGGTCACGCTGAGGGTGACAGATGTCAATGACCACAAACCCGAGTTTTTCAACTGCAGTCTCCCGGCCTGCACCTTCACCCCCAAAGAAGCCCAAGTCAACTTCACTGGCTCTGTGGACGAGCACTCCGCCACCCGCATCCCCATCGATGACCTCACCATGGTGGTTTACGACCCAGACAAGGCATGTGCACCCAGACGAAGGATGGCATGGGCAGGGGGAATGATGGGAGATGGCTGGGCGAGGGAGGTGCAGAGTAACCTGTAAAGTGAGGTACCGCGAGGCATGGTGGGGGATGAATGATGGGCGGTGGTGGTGCCAATCATCAGTGGTGGTGAAAATCAGAGTTGTGGGGTGATATTTGGAAATGTTGAGGGATATTGTGGGTAGTCTTGTGCTCAAGGTGATGCTAGGTATTGGTGAACAGAAAGGTAGTTGAATGGAGATTGGTACTGGATGCTGGGTAACATTGAGTGGAATACAGCTTTTGGTGGTGTTGAGGAGAGGGTGGTGATGGGGGTTGAAGCTGAGAGGTGTTGGGATAGTACTGGCTGTTGAGGGATGTGCGGAGTGTGGAGCACAGGGTGGTCTGAGTGAGTATTAAGATGCAGGGTATACTTAAATGGAGGATGATACTGAGTGGTGGGTGACTTGCTTGGTACTGAATGATGACTGCTATGGATAGTGTTTGGTTGCATTTGGTGACATTGAGTTGGCATAAGATGTGGAGTGGAGGGTGATATTGGGGGGTGGTAATTGGGTGGGTGTGTTGAGTGGGTGGTTGGTGTTTAGTGGAGTGGAGGGGATGTAAGTAATGGGGTGATGCTGGGTATTGGTATTGGTGTTGATGTGAGTGGTGGAGAGTGGGGATGGTGGCTGGTAGGGAAGGCTCGTTGCAATGCTTCATGGGAGTGGTGTGTGTGTGTGTCTGGGCTCCATCTCTGCAGCTCAGATCTGGGGCCCACAGAGCCTAGAGAAGTCTTCTGATGGGCCTACATTTCCAGGGACTAGCGATGAGCCCAGTCTTCCAGGGCCCTCATGCCTCAGTTTTTTGAGAGCCTCCCTCTCATGGGGCCTCAGGGGGCAGGGTTTCCTAAGGCAGGAACCTAAGGCCCAAGACTTGTGGAAAGGTGTGTGTGTTGCAGCGGGCGGGGTCCTTACTGTACAGCCCCCCTCTACAGGGTAGCAATGGCACCTTCCTGCTGTCCCTGGGGGGCCCTGATGCCACAGCCTTCAGTGTCTCCCCTGAGAAGGCAGCAGGCTCAGCCGACGTGCAGGTGCTGGTGCGGGACCCGTCACTGGTGGACTACGAGAAGCAGACAGTGATGCTGGTGCAGGTGAGGGGCATTTGGGGGCACTGGGAAGCTCAGGCCATGGGACACTCTGGTCCCAAGGCTGCTGCCTCCTTCCCTCTCCTCAGGTTGTGGCCATTGACTCGGTCAGTAGGAACTCCTCCGTCGCCTTGGTGACCATCCACCTGAGAGACATTAATGACCATAGGCCCACATTCCCTGAGAGCCACTACAACCTCAGTATCTTCGAGCACAGTCCAGTGGGCTCTGTGGTAACCAACAGTATTCATGTGAGTGAGGGGGGACAGGGCTGGGCCAGGCTGGGGGACATGGAGGGCAGACCGGGGACTGTGGCCCTGCCCAAGTCTCCATATCGTTTGATGCCTTTGGGTCTCAGCAAGTGTGCATGCATGTGTGAGTATGTGTGGGGGTGTGTGGTGTGGGGGTGTCTAGTGTGAATCTGTGTCGGGGGTGCTCCCTTTGTGTCAGGAAGCGGGAAGCCTGGTCTCTATCAAGTGTGGGGTTGGCAGTGAGAGCCATCACTTCTGAACAGTGTGCCATTATCTGTCCCTCTGCCTTACAGGCCTTTGACCCAGACACGGGTGAGGGGGGCCGTATCACCTACAGCCTGCTTTCGGGGAATGGGTAAGGTCTCTGGGTGGGCATGGGGTGTTTAGGGTAGCCAGATAAAACATAAGACACCCTCCCTAGCCAGTTTGGCTCAGTGGACAGAGCATCGGCCTACAGACTGAAGGGTCCCGGGTTCAATTCCGGCCAGGGGCACGTAACCTCAGTTGCAGGCTCCATCCCTGTGCAGGAGGCAACCAATCGATATGTCTTTCTCACATTGATGTCTCTCTCCCTTTGTCTCTCCCTCTCCACTTTCTCTAAAAATCAATGGAAAACTATCCTCTGGTGAGGATTAACCAAAAAACAAACAAACAAACAAAAAAACCTTAAAACAAGACATTCAGTTGCCTTGCAATTTCAGATAAGCAATGGATAATTTTTTTAGTATAAATAGGTTGCAAATGTTCCATTATGTTGCAAATGTGAGAAAATATTTTTCACTGCTTAGTTGAACTTCAAACTTAAGTGGGCACCCTGTCTTTTTATTTTCTCAATCTGGCCACCTGGCACAGGGCAGATATCTTTGAGGTGGATCCAGACTCAGGGACAGTGATGGTGAAAAACAGCAAGCTGCTGGACCGGGAGAAGCAGGCGGTGTACTACCTCACGCTGCAGGCCACCGATGGCGGGAACCTGTCGTCCTCCACCACGCTGGAGATCCACCTGCTGGACATCAATGACAACCAGCCAGTGGTCACTGGCTCCTACAACATCTTTGTCCAGGAGGAGAAGGGCGATGTCTCCATAACCATCCAGGTACAAGCCAGCCTGGATCTGGAGGGGGGAACAGGGGGAAGGGCACCAAGCCTGGCTCTGTAGTCCTGCTGGCCCTGGGCTGGCATCTGGGCTTTGCTGTGTGGCTAAGAGGAAGTCAGTCACTCAGCCTCTCTGGGCCTCTGTTTCCTCTTCAGAGTATGAGGGCAATCATCATACTTATTCCTCATTAGTCACTGGGGAATAATGTATGGAAAGTACTCGGCACAAAGCCTAGCACAGAGCAAGCCCTCAAAAACATATTGCTCTTGCCCTGACCGGTTTGGCTCAATGGATAGAGCGTCGGCCTGCGGACTCAAGGGTCCCAGGTTCGATTCTGGTCAAGCGCATGTACCTTAGTTGTGGGCACATACCCAGTAGGGAGTGTGCAGGAGGCAGCTGATCGATGTTTCTCTCTCATCGATGTTTCTAATTATCCCTCTCCCTTCCTCTCTGTAAAAATCAATAAAATATATATTTAAAAAAAAAACCAAAAAAAACCCCCATATTGCTCTTTTTAATTCAGGCCGCTGCCTTATTCCAAAAAGGATTTGAGGTGGCTTAGGTTAAAAAAATAAGATAAAAGTATGAAAGAAATAAAGTGAGAGAGAAAATAAGTATGGTATTATTAAAGGGCACAAAGGTAGATCTAGAACCCAGAGCCACACAATTGCTAGGAGTGGCCTGAACATTCAGTTCTGAGCGTCCTAATGGCCAAAGCAAAAAAAGGAAATGAATGTTGACCTAAGAACCACTAGGTCACAGTTCGATTTCTGGTCAAGGCACATGCCCAGGTTGTGGGCTCAATCCCCAGTGTGGGGTGTGCAGGAGGTAGCCAATCAATGATTCTCTCTCATTATTGATGTTTCTATCTCTCTCTCCATGTCCCTTCCTCTCTGAACTCAATTATATATATATATACTAGAGGCCCTATGCACTTAATTCGTGCAAGAGTAGGCCTTCCTTCCCCCAGCTGTTGGCACTGGCTTCCCTCTGGCCCCCTGGGACCCAGGCTTCCCTAGCAGCCCCGGCTTCTTCCGGTCTAATTAATATATATATAT
>NW_005357764.1:2373225-2388139 GCF_000412655.1 Myotis brandtii | reverse complement strand
CCGTCACTGAAGGAAGCAAGCCTCATGTTAGTTTCAAGCTGCCTGGCTGCCTGCCGCCATCTTGGCTGTCAGTTAATTTGCATATCTCCCTGATTAGCCAATGGGAAGGGTAGCGGTCGTACACCAATTACCATGTTTCTCTTTTATTAGTGTAGATATGAAATGAGATCAATGACTGGGTTGACTGAATTTGTGAGATAAAACCCACTATTGTCTCTAGAGAAACACCTAAGGGAAGCTTCTCCTCTGAGTCATCTGAAAGGGGGTCTTGTGAGAAGCGGGTGGCCAGGTCATCAGAATAACACACACGTGGCCATGGAGCCTCCCATCTTTCCGGGGCTGTGTGGTTTCCAGAGCACGTTCCCATCCCTGATCTTTAGACTGACTTGTGAGGCAGATGCTCTAATGGTCCCCGTTTCACAGAAGCAAACTGAGGCTCAAGGAGGTTAAGTGACTTTTTCTGTAGTTGCATAACCAGTAAAAGCAGTGCTGGGCTGGAGGTCAACATCCTGGGCCTTTCTCCGCTGCTCCTCGATGCTTCTCACCCTGGTCTTAGAGCGTCTTGGTCAGGAGCATGTCAGATCGGCTGCTGTAACCATGGTGCCCATGTGAGCCCTGAGAAGCACTTGGTAGAGAAGCTGGCCTGAGTTCAGAGTGCTGAGGGATGAACAGATGGGGCCAGGCTTCTGGAAAAACCATCTCGGGCTACCTACACAGGAGGCGTTTAATAAACAAGATTCCAACAGAACTAAAATGGAAGAGCTGAAGATGGAGGCTGGGAAGGGAGGAAGGGGAAAGAATTGGTTCCAAGTCAGAGTAGCCCAGCTCTGTATTCAAAACCACGTGTGTTGAGCATCTATTACTATGCACCAGGCCCTTTGCTGGACCCCAGGTTTTCTGAGGTGAATGCATCATAACCATGCCCCCAGAGGACTCTCAGTTAGAGGAGGGCACTGGACAGTAGCCCCAGGGTGTCACTTCTGCTATGTTGAAGGTAACACAAGGATCCTGGAGGCCCAGGGGAGGCGCCATCCTGGCCTGGAGTCAGGCAGAGAAGGTGTAAAGGGCATTCAGGGTGAGGGGACAGCATGGACAAAGGCCTGTTGTACTGTCTGTGCTGGATCAACCTAAAGGCAATCGAGCATGTATTCAGGACCCTGGCAGGACAGGTACACACAGTCATCATGAGAAAATCAGAGTCTTGCTGACTTCACACTTATGCCGTGCTTGTTTAAATTTTGAATGTCTATAATATACTCCCCCCATGACTCCCTCCCCACTAGAATATCAGCTCCATAAGGGAACTGTCGTGATCCTGGCTCTATTACTTGTGCCTAGAACAGAGCCGACATATTGTAGGTACACAGGAGACATTTGTGGAATGAATGACCGTCTCAGAAGCTCTTGCAAGCTCTTGATCTGACCCTCTTAGATGGGAAACCGAGGCTGGGAGATTGGCCAGCATCCCACGGGCTCCAGACCCAATTACTGCCCTCATGGCCAGTGCTGGAGGGGAGGCTGGGCTGCAGAGGTATGACTGAGGGGCATGGTAGCACCAAGGGCTGACACCCATCCCCGTTTATCTGTCCAGGCTCACGATGAGGACCAGCCAGGCACCAACAACAGCCGCCTGTACTTCAGCCTGCTGCCCAGTCCCTACAGCCACAACTTCTCAGTGGATCCTGACACAGGGCTTCTCAGAAACCTGGGGCCCCTGGACAGAGAGGCCATCGACCCCACGCTGGAGGGCCGAATTGTGCTGACTGTGCGTGTGGCTGACTGTGGCGTGCCTGTCCTCAGCACTGAGGTCAATGTCACCATCACTGTGGAGGTAAGGCCTGGCACAGCCAGGGTCAGGGGTCAGGATGGGACCTGTACTGGGGGGCTCCCAAACAGATGGCCAGCTCCCCACCTCCGCCCAGCTCGAGTTACATTCTGCCCTTTGCGGCATGGTGGGTAAGAGGGTTCTGGAGCCAGGCTGATGGGTTAGAATCCTGGCTGTCTGGTTGTGTGGCTTTAAGCAATTTCTCAACCTCTCTGTGCCCTAAAGTTCCTCATCTGTAAAATGGGGATGAAAATAACATAAAGTGAGTTAACGAATGGAAAGTGCCTGACCCATAGCAGGCACTCAGTGAATACTAGCTCTAACTTTCATTCACAAATCCACCTGATCCCTCCTGTCTCCCACCACCATTCAAGGGCAAAGACAAGGGGCAAAAATCAGCATTTATAGTGTCTACTGCACACCTGGCCCTGCAAGGTAGTGATGGTTATTACCATTTTATTGATCAAGAAACTGAGGCACAGAGAGATTGAGTAGCTTGCTCAGGGCCTCAGAATGGGGTTTTGAAGCCAGTCTGTCTGGTACCAGCCCACAAGTCACCTTCCTCTAGAAAGGCATTGTAACAAATGTGCACCCTGCTATGTCCATGGTGTGTGGATGGAGCCCCCGAGGGTGTGAGTGCACCACCTTGCAGGGCAGCCCTGTGCTCCCTCAGGTTGGGAAGTGCCACTTTCCTACAAGGATCCGAGTGACACCTCAGGGAAAATGGAGAAACAGAAGCTGAATTAGGACTTGTCAACTGTCTTTGGGATAGAAGTGGGCCACAAAGAAGGAAGAAAGCAGCACTGTATTCAGTGAGTGAGTGGGTCCTTCCACAGCCATGGGCTAGTCCTACTATGGCCCTGCACGCAGGGACTACGACCGACCCCGTATTGCAGGTGAAGACCTTGAGGCCCAGAGAGGTCAAAGTCACACGTGAGGCAGAGGTGGAGCCGGGTTTGACGCACAGCTGTGCGCTTCCCCACTCCTTTGCGTTAGAGTTAGGAAGGCCTGGCGAAGGCAGCTGGCCGTGTGCATTGAGCCAGTCATGCCATTTATGGGAAATCATCATCAGAAAAGACATCTAGCCCGGCAGGTGTGGCTCAGCTGTTGAACCAGAGAGGTCAAAGTCACACGTGAGGCAGAGGTGGAGCCGGGTTTGACGCACAGCTGTGCGCTTCCCCACTCCTTTGCGTTAGAGTTAGGAAGGCCTGGCGAAGGCAGCTGGCCGTGTGCATTGAGCCAGTCATGCCATTTATGGGAAATCACCATCAGAAAAGACATCTAGCCCGGCAGGGGTGGCTCAGCTGTTGAGCATCAACCCAGCAACCAGGAGGTCACTGGTTCGATTCCTGGTCAGATGCATGCCCAGGTTGCGGGCTGGATCCCAGTTGGGCAGTTGTGGGTGTGGGTGTGGGTGTGGCGGTGCGGCCAATCGATGATGTTTCTCTCTCATCAATGTTTCTATCCCTCTCCCTTCCTCCTCTAAAATCAGTAAAAGGAAAATACATCGAGTTGGGGGGGGGGGTTTGTTTCTAAAGATGTCCTTTCTACTGTTATTTAGAAAAAGCTGAAAGCAAAAGCGGATAAAATCAGTAAAAGGAAAATACATCGAGTTGGGGGGGAGGGCTTTGTTTCTAAGGATGTCCTTTCTATTGTTATTTAGAAAAAGCTGAAAGCAAAAGTGGGTGTCTGTGGGCTGCCTGGGGGAGGGCTGGAAACTTCAAGGGCACCCCCAGCACCCCCAGTGTCAGGGGCAAACGCGGCAGGCGGCGTTGGCTGTATGCTCTGACAGCAGTGGTAACGCTGTGTGTGGGGTGGCCAGGGCCAGAGAGGGAAGGCAAGAACAGAAAACAGTAAGCAAATGAGGCAGGACCAGGCCTCAGCCCTGGCAGGTGCCTGAGCACAGAGGCGTGTCGAGTGTCGTGGGGTTGGCTGAGGGCAGGAGAACCAGGAGGAAAGGGGGCGAGGGGAAGCTCGGGCTGCAGGGCCTTTGTGGACACACAGTGGTATTGGTGCCAACACCATACATCTGAGAAATGGCAGTCAAGCTGGGCCAGACAGGGACACACATGGGGACGGGAACCACCCTTGCAGAAGACAGGGTCTAAGGCAGCTCTGAGCTGTGGGCAGAGAAGCAGAGTGGAGGCGGGGCTCCCTGACAGTATATAACTGACTTCAGAGGTCCCACCACAGGCCTCAGAGCCCCAGGTGTGAGACCTGGGCTAGTTCTACCCTCTAAAGGCTGTTTCCATCTGTGAAGTGGGCAGTGCTGTCTGGGGGATCGCAGAGTCTGGGCTCTGGGGGAGGCTGAGCCCTCGGGGCTCCTGAGGTCTGGGACTTAGAACCACCCTTGTCTGCAGGACATCAATGATAATTTGCCCATCTTCAACCAGTCCAACTACATCTTCCCGGTGAAGGAGAGGGACTCAGGTAAGTCCTCTCGGGGCCAGGCTGGGCCCGGGGGCTGGACCAGTGTGGCATATGACCCCTCCCAGGCTGGGCTTGAAGCGCCCGAGGGAGGTGAGAGCAGGGGACGCCTCCAGTGACCAGGCCAGGGGTCCCTGGGAATTCTGCTTCTCGTCCGCAGGAGTGCTGGTGGGTGTAGTGCTGGCCTGGGATGCAGACCAGACGGAAGCCAACAACCGCATCAGCTTCAGCCTGTCAGGGAGCGGTGCCAACAACTTCATACTCCGAGGCTCAATGCTGGGGTCTGGGCGGGCTGAGGGCCGCCTCCGGCTGCCCTCAGACGTGAGCCTGGACTACGAAACCCTGGCCTCCTACAATCTGACAGTGAGTGCCGAGAACCCAGACCCCCAGGGGGCGGAGGCCACAGCAGGAATCTTCGTGCGTGTGGAGGATGTGAACGATGAGCCACCTATCCTGAACTCAACCTCGCTCCGGGGCATTCGTGTGGCTGAGAACGGCTCACAGCACGGCCAGGTGGCTGAGGTGGTCGCCTGGGATGTGGATACTGATGCCCAGGTGGAGGTGCAGCTTGTGAACGTCATCTGTACCAAGGCCGGGGTGGACGTGGGCAGCCTGTGCCGCGGCTGGTTCTCTGTGCTGGCCAATGGCTCTGTGCTCATCAATCAGAGCGAGGCCATCGACTATGAGACCTGTGACCTGGTCACCCTGGTCGTGCGGGCCTATGACCTCGCAACGGACCCCCGCTTCCAGGCCTACAGTGACAATGGTGAGGTGGTCTGGCACATTGGGCTTGGTAGGCTGCTGCGTAGGGGCCGTGGGAAAGAGCCCTGGGCTGGAACCTGCAAGGTCTGGGTTCAGATCCTGGCTCTGGCTCTTACCGGCTGTGTCACCGGGAAAGCTGTGGCACCTTCCCCATCTGTCAGATGCAGTCGGGTGGCAGGCTGGCTGTGCAGATCAAACGAGAACACGCATGTAAAGCGTTTAGCACAGTGCTTGGCACATAGATAGCACTCAATGCTCTCATTTTGCGGGGCGGTGTAAGGACAGAGCACACTGCAGAGTCAGACGTGTACTTGTGTCCCACCTTTGACCTAAGTAGCAAAATAACCATATTAATAGCAGGCATATGCCCCGTCCTTACTTCAGCCAGGGCTATGCCAGTCACCTGGTAAGCGCTTCTTCATTTCACTCCCACACAACCCATGAGCTCGGTGACCCCCATATAACTTTATAAATGAGGAAACTGAGGCACAGAGTGGGGGGTTCAATAACCTAACTTACACAGCTGGTAAGTGACACTATAATGTTGTGGTTGGGTGACCGATACCTGGGTTGGGCTCAATCCTGGTCCACTGCTCTCTGAGGTCTGGGAAGGATACTCCCTCCCACAAAGGCCAGAGGAGATCACCTGGGCATCCCAGGTCAGGAGCGGGAGAGGGGACTGGGTGATGCATGGGAGAGAGGCTGCTGGGAGCATGGCTGAGGCCCAGGCTTTTTGGGCAAGGCCTTTGCCTAGAGACCAGAGCCAGCCAACCTTGTTTCCTAGGAAGCCTCCCCATCACCATCGAGGACATAAATGACAATGCGCCCTATTTTCTGCCCCAGAGTGAGACTTTCGGTAAGCAGCAACCCGCTCCCTCCCCACTGCCAGGACTGCCTTTGGGGAACTCCCATAGACCCTCCTGAGGCCCAGGTGGGCCCTTAGAAAGGGAGGAAGGCCTCCAATCCTGCCTCTCCCCCAAGGTTCCAACAGGAGGGGGGACCTGAGTGTTTACCCCAGCTCTGCCCCCGCTCCTATCTGACCCTGGACCAGGCCTCCCGCTCTGGGTCTGGGTTCCCCATCTGCACCATGGGAGGTGGATGACCTGCTCACTAATGGCTCAGGGGTCGTTGTAATGGGCGTCCCTGATGGTAGAGAGGTTGAGGGCAGGTTTCGAGGGGATGAGCTAAGCTAGTGGTCAGCACTAGGCCAGGTTGACCCCACTGACCCCTTCCTATCAACACTTGTAGTGATCGTCCCAGAAGTTGTGATACCCAACCAGCAGGTGGCGTCTGTCCGGGTAAGTCCTTGGCTCTGCCTTTGGCAGTCACTTTAGCCCAGGAGATACGGGGCCAGGGCCTTCAGGCCTTTGAGCTGCGCCCCAAATGTTTTAACACCAGAAAGGAAATTTATTGACTTCAACATCTGAAAAGAAAACGCCAGAATGGAAATGAACACCTGCCTAATTGATATAATTAAACTTCATTCATTGTTAAATTTAGTATTCATAAAAACTTCATGACCATAAAAACCACTTGCAGGCTAGATTTGTTTCACTACACCAGGATTCTTGAGTATTAGAGAAAAATCAACTGTACATTAAACAAGTTCCTTGTGGTTAAGTCATTTCCAGAGCAACATCATAAAAAGACTCAATTCTTTTTTTTTTTATAATATATTTTATTGATTTTTTACAGAGAGGAAGAGAGAGGGATAGAGAGTTAGAAACACCAATCAGCTGCCTCCTGCACACCCCCTACTGGGGATGTGCCCGCAACCAAGGCACATGCCCTTGACTGGAATCAAACCTGGGACCTTTCTGTCTGCAAGCCGACGCTCTATCCACTGAGCCAAACCGGTTAGGGCAAAAGACTCAATTCTTTATGGTGTCGGATATGGGTGTATTTACCAGAGGGTGGTGGCTATGCCAAGTGGTGAGGCCTCCCACACAGCCTGGGGCCTGGGCCAGGCTGGCCTCTTGCTGACCTGGGCAGTTGCCATGCCTTTCTGGAACTCAGCTTCCCTCTAGACAAGAAGCTGGCAGTTCCTGGCAGTGACTCTAACCCAGAGGCGGTGGTGTCTGGGTGCCACACTGTGCTGTGGAAAGGGCGTGGGTGCAGGAGATGGATGGCTGGCCTGCCTCATAAGAGCTGGGTTTTTGGTAGGACAGGGTCTCTCTTGGAGCCTCACTTTCCTTCAAAGTCTTAAAGAGTCAGTTTTCCAGTCTTTAGCCAATTGTCTTCCAATGTCATGTGTCTGGCCATGGCTTTGAGCAATTTTCTTTAAATCAACTTTTTTTTTTAAACTTAAACACCAGCTTTGGCCTCATCCTGAACAGTGACATAGTGGACTCATGCTTCTGTGTGTTGGCTATATTTTTCTCTAAAAGGCACTAGAATGAATAAAAATATTTGTGCCCTCTCTCCCAGTCATTTTATGGTTCATTAGGGGAATTTGTACTCATGTCAGTAAGCACTGAAATGAGGGCTCCAAGGGAAGGAGCCTGGCACACAGTAGGTGCTCAGGAAATCTGAATGTGTGTGTGTGGCAATGGGTAGGTGGGGCAGGGTAGGATTTCCACATGAAAGGGACTTTTGGTTGGTAACCTGTTGGGTTGGGGGGCCAGAGGCAGGGACTTGCCAGAACTTGAATTGTAATGTTTAAAGCATTTGCTCAGTTGGGGTGGCCTGTGGAAGGCTGATAGAGATTATGCAGACCAGCCTTCCAGGCCACTCTAGCCTCTGATTCCTGCTGGGGGTGAGGGCTCCCTGGCCTGGCCCACAGATGTTGTCCACTCTTGCTCCCAGGCCAGAGACAATGACTCAGGGAGCAACGGGGCCATCCGCTTCTCCATCCTCCAAGCGGATTTCATCCCTAAGGATGGGGCCGTGCTCCCCTTCCAGGACTTCTTCCGGGTTTCCACCTCTTCAGAGGCTGATGTGTTCATTGGCCACATTGAGTAACTACGGGCAGCCCCTGGATGGGGGTGGGGGAAGCCCAAAGGGGACCTCAAGGCAGTGAGTTCCTCATCCTTGGAAGGGTACAAGTGGGTTCCAGAGGACTCCAGCTTGCGTCCCAAGGCTGAGTTGTTCCCTCTTACCTTCCATAGGCTTAAGACTAGCCTTGATGCCACTCGCCAAGGCACCTACCAAGTGACCGTCCAGGCCCAGGACAGACCTTCAGTGGGTCCTGCCCTGGAAGCCAACATCACCCTGAATGTGAGCTTTGGGCCCTGCCTCCAGCCCTGGTGTCCTCTGCCAGCCCCTGGGTCCCTTGTGCCTCATCTTCTCCCATGCCCCCTCCATAGCTCTTCACTGTGGATCAGAGTTACCGTGTGAGGTTGCAGTTCTCCACGAGCAAGGAGGAGGTGGGCGCCAACACGGACGAGATTAAGGCGTAGGTCTGGGGAACCTGGAAGCGGGTGTGGGGAAGAACATGGCCTGTGAGCCTGGTCCCTGATAAGGCCAGGATGGAATGTCTCTCAGCCCTGTCTCAGACTCATATCTTGTCCCTGTCTTTGACCCTGTACCTGCACCTCCTTTCTGCACGTCCCCAGACGACTATGGTTGGCTGGGCAGGGAACAACCTCAATAGGGCTGCCGTGTACAGTTGCTAAGGCTGTGCACTCTGCTCGCTAAGCTGTTAACCCAACCCCAGAGGAAGAGCTTCCTCCTCTATTTGCACAGAGGTGCTACCTTCTTAGCCAATGGAGCTGTCCAGTGGAAGTGCCCCTTCCTAATTCACACAATTCCTAATTTCACTGGCAGGGCCCTGGCCACTGGCCTGGTTTAAGGCCCTACCCCAGGCCTCTGTGACACCCGCCCCTTTGCAGGGCTCTGGCCCAGGTGACCAGGACTACTGTCTACATTGTGGACATTAAGGACATAGAGTCCACAGCTCGGTGAGTGCCCGCAGGCCCAGTGGTTGGTGAGGAAGAGGAGCAGCAGGAGGGGCTGTTGGGTGGTTCTAGGCTCCTGTTAACGCTTCACCCCTGCCCATTCCAGGGACCGAGGCCGTTCCTACCTCGATGCCTACTTTGTCTTCTCAAATGGGTCGGCCCTGACAATTGATGAGCTGAGACGGTGAGTGGGACTGCCCATGGGGGTGGGGCAGGAGGGTGACCAGGAAGCCCGGGGGATGCCAATGTCCCTCGGGCCTGAGCGGGGCTCTGTGGACAGGATTATCCGGGAAGACCGGGATGCAGAGGCACAGCTGGTGCAGCTGGGGCTGGTGGTGCTGGTGAGTGACTGCAGGAAGAGAGCCGTGGGGGAGTGGGGTGGGGTATGTCTGTGGACCCCAGAGCCTCCCTTACACTCTTTCTCCAGGGCTCCCAGGCTAATCTGAAGTCAGATTTGCCGAAGGTGCTCAGTAGCGTCATCATAGGATTGGGAGTGGCTTTGCTGCTGGTCATCGTGATCATGACCATGGCCCTCCTGTGTACCCGAAAGAGGTAACGTTCTCATCATCCTGTGTCTCCAACCCCACCTCTGCCCCCCCGCCCCCAAGCCATAAAGGAGAGGGGGTAAATAGAGCTTGGGTTTAGGTGTCAGGTATACCTGTATTCAATCCCCATTGACCTGTTGTGACATCTTGGGTCATCTCCCCTCCTCAAGCCTCGGTTTCCTCATCTGCATAATGGGCATGAGACTAGATTCCTCAAAGTCCTCAAGGAAGCAATGTGCATCGTACACCCAGCAAGATGTCTGGCACCTAAAATGCACTTAATAAATGCTGTTTCTTTTTCCTTTTCCAATCATTTGCAGTCAGCAGTCACATCTGGTTTTGAGTCTAGGCCTTGACACTAGTCAACTGTGTGGCCTTTGGCAAATGTTTTTCCTTCTTTGACAGTTACTTGTACACTGCAAAATGGAGGGAATACTCTTACTTGTCAGGGTTGTTCTGAAGTCACACTCCCAGGGCCTGCACTGGACATACAGTGGGTGTGCAGGGAAAGTAGTGATCCCTTTCCTGGTTCCCCACAGCTACCGCCGGAAGCTTCGGGCTATAAAGGCTGCCAAGGAAGCCCGGAAAACAGCAGCAGGGGTGATGCCCTCAACCTCTGCCATCCCTGGGACTAACATGTACACTGCTGAGCGGTGAGTGGGACTCAAAGGGTGAGTAAGAGGCCCCATGGGGCGGCTGAGGCACACGGCCGCTTGACTAGGCCTTTTTTCCAGGGCCAATCCCGTGCTGAACCTCCCCACCAAGGACCTGGGCTTTGAGTCCCAATCCTCCTCCAGCGACCTGGACCATCTCAGGTGAGCAGTGTCACTCATAACCATGCTGGTTGGTGGTGGTAGTGATGGTGCAGGTGGTGGTGGTGATGGTGGTGATGGTGGTGATGATGGGTGGTGGTGGAGTTGGTGATGGAGCTGGTGGTGATAATGGTGGAGATAGTAGCGATGATATGGTGGTGGTGATAGATGGTGGTAGTGATGGTGGTGTTAGTGGTAGCTGTAGTGATGATAGTGGTGGTGATAGTGGTAGAGGTGGTGGGAGTGATGGTGGTGATGATGGTGCTGGTGCTGGTGTGATGGTGATGATGGCTGTGATGGTGGTGGTGGTAGTGATGGTGATGATGGTGCTGGTGATGGTGTGGTGATGGTGTGATGGTGATGGTGATGATGGTGGTGGTGATAGTGGTAGAGGTGGTGGGAGTGATGGTGGTGATGATGGTGCTGGTGCTGGTGTGATGGTGATGATGGCTGTGATGGTGGTGGTGGTAGTGATGGTGATGATGGTGTGGTGATGGTGTGATGGTGATGGTGATGATGGTGGTGGTGATAGTGGTGGAGATGGTGGGAGTGATGGTGGTGATGATGGTGCTGGTGATGGTGTGGTGATGGTGTGATGGTGATGGTGGCTGTAATGGTGGTGGTGATGATGATGGTGTGGTAGAGAAGAAGGTAGAGGCAATGGTGGTTCTTGACCACAGACAGGGAGGACTGGGCCTGCCAACTGTCTGAATTTCATCATCTCCCCCATAGCATCAACTCCCTGGATGACAACTCTGTGGACCTGGAAAAGAACAAACAGGAAATCAAGGCAAGACGGGGGATTAGTTGTTGCCTGGGGATTCTGACCTGGGGTCCTTCTTTGAAGAAGTGGGGTCAGGACAGAGCAGAGGGTCTGCTTCTGACCTAGAATTTCTGCTCCAGGCCCTGAGACACCTTATGGCTTTGGAATGGGGTCCAAGCCTTGCTCCTCTACTATTCACTGTGACCTGGGGTGGGTGACTTCTCCCTCTGGTTTGTTTTCTCACCTGCAAATGGGAATCAGAACACCAACCAAGTAGGGCTGTTGTGAGGATGAAATAAGAGTGGGTATAAAAACCACCTGGCACAAAGTAAGTGCTAAAATATCTGCTTCCCTGCCTTTACATCCCGTATAGAAGAGCTGGCAGGGTGGGGGGAAGAGATGTGGAGGTGAATATAACCTAGCAAAGGAGAGAAGGTAGGCTCAAATAAACCACAGTACCACCATTTGTTCAATAAGTCCGCTGGTTCTATTGGCTCAAGAGTTCGCACGGCCTGGCTGCTGCTTAGAATCACCTGGGGAGCTCTTTAGAGCTACTGGCTCCCAGCCCAGGGACTCTGATCCGAGGGCTGAGGTGGGGCTGGCATGAATGTGCTGTGAAAGCCCTGGGGTCCTCATGTGCGGGCAGGATTGAGAAGCAGGAGAGGCGTGGACGATGGGTCCTCTCCCTGCAGGGGTGGGCGCCAGAACGGAAGGAACTACCATCTCTCCTTCCCACTTTGAAAACCACCAGTGGAGAAGAAGCGCTAAGGCCCACTGAACGTTAATAGTCTGAGGTTCTGTGTGTGGGGGAGTGGTTAGGTATCCACGGCCCTCTGGGTCCTACCCTCAGCTAGGTCCTGCTCTCTGGGGCCCCCCACCATTCCTTCAGTGCTTACTTTCCCTTGAGAATGCCTTACATGGAAGGACTTGGCCAACCAAAGCCTCTCATGGGCATTAAAATACCAGACTGTTGCACAGAGGTCTGGCTGTAACATGGAGGTCTCCAAACAGGATCCCAGGATGGGAGTCATAGATGGCAATCCGGGCCGCCAGGCAGTGGTAGAGGTCTCTGGGTAAACAGCTCATCTCTGGTTGAAGATGCGTTGGAAAACTCCCACGGACATGTTTAGGGGTAACTGAGGCAGAAGGAAATAGTCTTGCCTGCCAGAGCTGGTGGCCAGACAGGCAGAGGCCAAAGCTGCTCCCCAGAGGGCAATGCAGTCAGGGGCCCCAGCAGCGGGGCTGGACCTGTGGGCTGGGAAAGGCAGAGAGCTCTGAAGAGTCTGGAGAGGGAGGGGGCCAGGCCACCGAGAGCCTTCAAAGCCAGGAGAGAGCCGCGACTGTCCTGGGATGGCAGGGGGCCATTATATTTAATGAGCAGGAGGCAGGTGTGGAGGCCCTGGGGCCTTCTCAGGAACTGGCTGCCCCTCTTCTCCCTTGGCTGAGTGGGGGGCCTTTTTCCTCAGATCCCTGGTGCCCTGACTCACTCAAGACCTCTGCGTTGGTGGGGGAGGTATAAGAAACCCGAGGGATCATCCAATCCTACCGTTTAAAACAACCAAGGCCAGGGAGGGGTGCTGACTTGCCCAAGGTCAGAACGCTTGCAAGTCAAGTACAGACTAGAACCCAGGCCGTCTCCAAGGCGAGTAGCATTTCCCTGGGCTGCACCGTGCCCCTGGGGGGGGGGGGGGGGGGGGGGTAGCGGCGAGGGCTCTAGGGAGCACAAGGACAATGTTTAGCCTGACCTGGGGTCACTCAGATGCTCCACTGTTTACCAGGAACAGCCCAGCCTGGAAAAGCCCTGGTGGTCCCCCAGGGACGGTGCTGGAGCTCTGCCCTGTGGTGCTCTGCTGTGCAGTAGCGGAGCCCGGGGGCTGCCTGGGCTACTGAAGAGTTCAGTTCTGAAGTGTGTCTGTTTGGCTGTGTGTGTGCAGCATGTTTTGTGGGGGGGATGTGTGAGTGTGCACCACAATGAACAGAGTGAGACCCTGGCTGCAGAAGGAGATGTCAGATTGCACCAGAGGCAGTGTTGTGCTGTGGACAAACTTTAGAGCCAGCAAGGCCAATGGCCCAAACCCTGCGCTGCCCCTCCCTGGCCATGAGCACCCTCTCAGCTTCAGTTTCCACACCTGTAAAATGGGGCACACAATTCCTCCCTCACGGGATTCCTGTGGGTACTTCAGGTAATGGATAGACTGCGCCATTGACGCAGCCTGCCAGCACGGTGCCTGCCGTGGGGTGCAGGTGGCAGGAACTTTGCTGGACCGGCTCCTTGGCACAGGATCCAGGGCCTGGCATTATTCAGGCCTGGGCCGAACACCAAAGTGCTGCTGTGTCTGTGGATGGGGCAGAGGCCAGGTAGTTCCCCCATCAGGTGAGGTCCAGCCCTTCACTTGGGTCCATCTGTCCCTCCAGTGGCATGGCCACCTCTGGGACACAGCCAGAGAACTGAGGCCCCGAGAGGAGCAGGGTGGGACTCCGGCCAAGGAGGCATCTGTCTGTGTGGGCTAGAAGGCCTCCCCACTTCCTCAGGGCCTGGAGACATCACCCCATCTTGTCCCTGCCCTTCACACCTCTCCTCTCTCCCCCTACAGAAGGAGCCCCCCCAGAGTCCGATGGAGCCGGACGCAGAGCCCCTGAGCGTGGTGCTGTCAGGAAGGACGGCGGGCACAGGTGGACAGCAGCAGGCGTTGTCCTTCACCAATGCTGGCCTGGATACCACCGACCTGTGATGGGGCCCTGCCACAGAGCCCTGCATGGGCCCCCTCTCTGGTCTACCTCGGAAGAGATTCTGTTTCCCCCAAACTATACCTACCGTCCCTGCATATAATAATATACTAGTATTGTGTTGCTCTGCTCCCTTCTGCTTGTAGCCAATCACAACTGATGAGAGTTGGGGGAACATTTTATTACCAATGTATACTGTGACAGTTTGTAGCCAAAAACCAAGGGGGGGGGGGGGGGGGGACTAGGTGTTCTGAGTGGTCTTCAGAGACTTGTGGGGCTCACAGCACAGGGGGTACAAGAGGCTGGAGAGGGAGGCCTTTAAAGGACAACTGTGGTTGTAGAATGAGCTCTCCGTTCTGCCCCAATACCCAAGACCAGCTGCCACTCAGTCTGCCTGTGGCCCAAGACCTGTAACCCAGACCTGTCCGAGACCCTCTGACCCTTCTGTGACTCACTCTCCTTTCAACTGCAGGGCCAGGGCACTCCTGCAGCTGCCTCCCCCATCTGGGGATTGTAAGGAGTGTTCTGTGAGGGTGGACGTAGGGCTGGGAGTTGGGCCAGGTGAGGGGGAGACAGGAATTGGGGGTGACTACCAGCATGCAAGAGATGCCTGGGCCATGGGGAAAGCCCGTGGGGAGGACACAATTTCACACACGCCCAGGGCCTCACATTCAGAGCCTTGCACACTCCGGGGCCTCACACACTTGGAGCTTATGCACAGTCTCTCTCATTCTGGGGACCTGGCTGACACTGGCAGCCCACTAGCTCTCCGCGCTCAGGGCTGGGGTACTGAGCAGGTCCCTGAGGTCACCCAGTGTGACTGGGAGGGAGTGGAGCTGAGAGCTGTGAGGGGACAGTAGGGAGTCAGGGCTGGGCTCCTGGACTCATGGCCAGGAGGGAGCTGGGAAGAGAGGGTTCATTTGTGTGGGAGGGGAGGGGGCTGGGAAAAAGAGGATGAGAAGGCCCTAGGGGCTGCCCATACCTTGGAGGCCTGTGGCGTGTCCAAGGGATCCCTTCCAGGGATCTGGGGTCAAGAAGGGAGCCTGAGAAGGGTGGAACCCGGGGCGTACAAAAGGGGAGCTGATCACTCGGCCGTGGGTCCGGCTCGTGAGCAGCACCGGGGCCGGCGCACGCTCTGCAACAGCGCGCGGAAGAGG